>NC_089221.1:74393481-74698481 GCF_963924675.1 Phocoena phocoena | reverse complement strand
CAATTAATAAAATTCTAGTAAGATATATTCCTAAATAAAGATAAGACAGACATCTTTTGGTCCAGGAAGAGCATATTTTTACCATTGTCACACCTGCTTTTGAAGATTGGGAATGTTAATGCTATATACAGGTAACTTAATGTTCAGGAAGTCTCCAAGTCCCTAGCGGGGAACTTTGTGAGAAATACTTTGTTACTTATGATCAGGTTTCTGAATTTTGCATTGACAACTTGAAAAAGATCACAATGCCTGCATCCTGGGAAGAGCAAAATGACATAGTCTTTGCAAGGTTTCCCACTTGAGAGGACAGTGACAACGCTTGAGGAGAGGGATAAATGCACAGTTCTGTGAAAGCTCACAGGAGGAGGAAAATTCTCAGTTTCTTTATTTCCTAACCATATATTTCCTGGGGCTTGTGTAGCATTTATATGTTTTCTATAATTCAGGCCCCTACTTAGATAACATATGTAACTGGAAACTACAAATTTAGAAGAAACTACAACTTTCTATAATTCTAAATTAGGAAGTTTATTTTAGATTCTATAGTCTCTATGATCAGTATGTTTCATTGACTAGTTTCACAGGACACAATTTGCTTCCTCTTTAATATGAGTCTTATAGCCTTATTTAGGGATGTGAGGGGAGGGGAAAACTTCAAATAATTCAGTAATATAGGGATTCCATTAACAAGCCATATCCATTTTTATGTGTATGAATATATTTTTAAATTTTTTTTCCTAACTTTTATTTTTTTTAACATCTTTATTGGAGTATAATTGCTTTACAATGTTATGTTAGTTTCTGCTGTATAACAAAGTGAGTCAGCTATATGTATACATATATCCCCATATCTCCTCCCTCTTGTGTCACCTTCCCTCCCACCCTTCCTATCCCACCCCTCTAGGTGGACACAAAGCACCGAGCTGATCTCACTGTGCTATGCGGCTGCTTCCCACTAGCTATCTACTTTACATTTGGTAGTGTATATATGTCCATGCCACTCTCTCACTTCGTCCCAGCTTACTTTTCCACCTTCCCATGTCCTCAAGTCCATTCTTTATGTCTGCGTCGTTATTCCTGTCCTGCCCCCAGGTTCTTCAGAACCATTTTTTTAAAATTCCATATATACGTGTTAGCATACGGCATTTGTTTTCTCTTTCTGACTTACTTCACTCTGAATGTACGTCCATCCACCTCACTACAAATAACTCAGTTTCGTTTGTTTTCATGGCTGAATAATATTCCATTGTATATATGTGCCACATCTTCTTTATCCGTTCATCTGTCGCTGGACACTTAGGTTGCATTCATGTCCTCGTTATTGTAAATAGAACTGCAATGAACATTGTGGTACATGACTCCTTTTGAATTATGGTTTTCTCAGGGTATATACACAGTAGTGGGATTGCTGGATCATATGGTAGTTCTATTTTTAGTTTTTAAGGACCCTCCATACTGTTCTCCATAGTGGCTGTATCAATTTACAGTCCCACCAACAGTGCAAGAGGGTTCCCTTTTCTCCACACCCTCTCCAGCATTTATTGTTCGTAGATATTTTGATGATGGCCATTCTGACTGGTGTGAGATGATATCTCATTGTAGTTTTGATTTTCATTTCTCTAATGATTAGTGATGTTGAGCATCCTTTCATGTGTTTGTTGGCAGTCTGTATATCTTCTTTGGAGAAATGTCTATTTAGGTCTTCTGCCCATTGTTGGATTGGGTTGTTTGTTTTTTTGATATTGAGCTGCATGAGCTGCTTGTATATTTTGGAGATTAATCCTTTGTCAGTTGCTTCGTTTGCAAATATTTTCTCCCATTCTGAGGGTTGTCTTAGGAAACCATAAACAAGGCGTATTAATTTTTAGTGCAGAGAAAACTGCCAAAAGCAGGAACTGTAATTTTAAGAGCATGATTATCCTCCTATTTGTTTCTGAGAATTTATAAAAATATATGAACTCTCTTCACAGAAATCAAACACTTGTTCGTGACATAGGTAACATTCTATATGCAGGGGTACTCTGACTTCATGTTGCCCAATTGTGGACCTCTAAAACCTCTATCCAGTAGACTGACAAAAGTAGAAACCTTGAGATAGACCTTACCTAAATACCCATCCACTTAAAAAGACTAAGGATATAATGGGATTATAGCTCAGCGTGAAATAGGGTTCTGGCAAGAAACAGATGGTATAACCAAACTGAGCAATTGAAGAAAGTTTGTCAAAGGGAGTATTTAAGACATCCGGCAGATTTTTGGAAAACCAGCCAGTGATAGTGCAGTAACCTGAGGCTTGAAAAAGGAAGGTTTGGAGACCTGGGAAGCCTTCACCAAAGCTAGCCTGATGGGATAAGGGAAGGGGGATGTTACCTGTACACAGAGAGGGTATCTTTATGGAGAGAATCACTTCATGGAAGCTGTGGACTTCAGCAGAGATGCAGTCAACCCACAGTGACCTAAGAAGAGGGACCTGGAGAATAAATGTCTCCATCCATCCATTCTCCTCCTTTCCTCTGGATCTTTTGTTATTGCCTGTGATGGACTGAATCCAACCAGAAGCAGAAGGAAAGGGAGCCTGTCAGTACCATCAACATCCAGGGGCAAATTGTGAGAGGAAATGGATGGAAAGTGGACCTGGAGAACCAAACTGAAAATATTCAGCGCATAATGTCTCCCAAAGTATGTCCCCAGGAGTACTAGTTCCATAACATGAGCCACAGTGACAAAGGTCCAAAATCAAATCAGTTTGGGAAATGCCATATAATATAACCCCACATCACCATCCATGTACTATGTGCAAGGCATTGACAGACAGTGACAAATACAAAGGGAGTCTCAGCCTTCATGGAAATTAGAGTTTATTGAGAAAAACAATAAATGAACAAATAAACAAATGGCTGTATAACACAGAGTTACATAGTGACCAATGTTATGAAGAATGATTAGTTTCTTCAATAGGGATTTAGTGAAAAATGATTTCTATTGAGGAAATTACGATTGCTTCAAGCTTTCAAATTTTGTATCAGATAGAGTTCAGATTTTGTTTATTGCTGGATTCTTATAAATCTAGTCCCCTTAGACTTGATCATAAAACTGAGCTGGAGTAGTTTCAAAATTTTTGCGCATTTTCCCCATACTCTCTTTCTATCATATATTATTTCTCTACCGTTTCTTACTTTTCTTCAAAAGTGACCATACATTACTCATCCTTATATCTTCAGTGTCTGGCCCTATATTGTGCCTGGCGGGGTTTTTTAAGAGATGGCTTTCAAATTAAATCAAATTATATAATTATAATAATAACTATTATTATATAGTAGTAATAATTAACCAAACCCCCAGATGTCTAACTATAATGCATGCTTTCATTGTGCCATTTATTGTTTAAAGGTCTTACTTAGTGGATTATCACATTAGTCCTCACAACAACCCAATGACATGGACACTGTTGTTATCCTCACTCTACAGATTAGAAAACTGAGTCATTAAGAGCTCCAGTAAGTTGCTCACTGGCACACAAGCAGAAATGTTAGATCCAGGAAATCTAACCCCAGAGCCTGGACTTTTAATTGTTTATGCTATATTAGCTTAAATAATGCTCACTTAAATCTAATTAATCATATCTAACTAGACAACAGTTTTTGGTACATGAGCTTCAAGCTTAGAAAATGTTGAATTATAAGAATACCAGGGCTTCCCTGGTGGCACAGTGGTTAAGAGTCCGCCTGCCGATGCAGGGGACACGGGTTCGTGCCCCGGTCCGGGAAGATCCCACATGCCACGGAGCGGCTCGGCCTGTGAGCCAGGGCCGCTGAGCCTGCGCGTCCGGAGCCTGTGCTCCGCAACGGGAGAGGCCACAACAGTGAGAGGCCTGCGCACCGAAAAAAAAAAGAATACCATATCCATATTTAGAATGTTAGAAAAATGAGGGGAGATATGTTTAAGCAAGAGAAATAAAAGAGCAGTTGAAATTCAGAGGAGAAGGATGGCATGTAGATAAAGTAACTATTCTTGCAATCCATAGGAACAGGAAGATAGGGATGTTATATTCAATAGGACTTAGAGATAATTGTGGGGTAAGTCACACTGGAGCATTTTAAGTGAAGTCAGTGCTGTGTTTTTTATATCTTATGCTATGACATCTACAGAAAAATAAAAATTTTAGTGGCATACTAGTATTTTTACATAAAATAAATACAGAAGCCTAGTAAGACATAAAAATTCCATGTACCACCAGAGATGAGGGAGGCATATTTAATTCATGTACTTTCAAATATGAGCACCATGGGGACGTTTTTATCTGAGAGTATTTTTACTCTGTGATGCATAAATTTATAAATACTCTGTGGTGGCTGCATCAGCCAATTTTTAAAATAATTATCCAACCCTAAAATTTCAACAGTTTTTCACTTAATTATGCCATTAAAATTAAAAGGTTTGCGTAGAATTTTTAAAACTTTAATAATTCTTAGAAGAGTATAAGTAATAGTATGTACCAGCTTAAATATATTTACCATTGACTATATTCTTAAAAAAAAAAAAAAAGACACAGAATGAATGTAATAAAACACCAGAAGATAATTGAAACTCTGTGATATCACATAGATACCTCAAGGCAATAAATTAATACTATTTAAGTAGCTCCACGTAAAGTATTCTGTGGGACTCAATAAAGACTTCCTTGATGATGTGACAGTAAACATTTTTTTCTTTAACTTTAGAAAACCTGGTTGCCATGTGAAACACAGAGAAAGCATTACTAGTGTTCTCTATATAATTAGTTTAACCAGAATGAGTTAAGGAGGTGAAATATCATGGCACTGACAGAGTGGTTGATAGTTGTCATGTTGCTATAACCAACCAGGTAAAGCCATAGTTATCAGGGTTCAGTCTATTCAAAAATGGAACATTTATTTGTTAAAAATAATTTTACAAATATTCCTCCCATGCTTGGTCTATATTTAAGTTGTACGGACAGCTTAAAACCAACTGAAAAACCCACTCACTGCCCAAAGTAATTATGTATCTGACTAAGTTGTATATACTTGATGAAAGTAGAACTTCACTAGTTGAAAAATTCACTTGTTCCTCTCACTGGGCCTCATGAGAACCATTGTACAATGAGAGCAGAAATACTTTGGACTAGTCTAAAATTGGGAGAAGCTATATAGCTATATTATGCTATATAAGCTATATTATGGAACATATGAAAATTTTCTCTTAGGCTTTAGACACATAGAACCAACCAAAGAAAATTGGATCAGTCTAGAAAATCAAATGGACAATTCAAACTCAATTGCCCATTTTCTTAACAAATAATTTACCTGTGAGCTATCTGGTGATGCAAACTTCTTTATCTTTACAAAATATTTCAGTTGTCCATGCAGATGATACTGTTCTTATTTGAAGACTAATAACATCTTCCTTGAATCTCTCTTAAAGGCAGACTGCTTTGAACACAAGGCATGTCATAACGGATAGTTCTGGAGCTATGTCCTTCTTGTGACTCATGGGCTCATGAATACTGTCTCTGTCATTTCTTAGCTATTTGGTCCTATGCAAATTACTTAATGTCTCTAAGATTCTCTGACCTCCTCTGAAATTAGTTTACTTTTGCTTATTTTGTTTTACACATATTCAACCTGGTATAATGTTATACCAAAATAAAACTGTACTGCTTCTTGGGCTCTTTGGCCTGCCAATTAATTGACAAAATGTCCTTTGGAATGATACTATAGGGCAAATTAATGGATAGCATACTATTTTTAAGACAGCTTGTTTCTTACTATTTTTAAAAATAAAATGCTTTGGGTTGGAAACATACCCTAGTCTTAGGTTTGGAAGTGGACTTTTGTGGATTAAAAACAATCTCTAATACAGTATAAGAATTCTGTTAACAATATAACAAAAATAAATTAGAAATACTTAAATACAGTAAGTACAATTACTTGTATGAGGTACCTAGTTCCACTAGTTCTATCTTTTTTTTTTTTTTTTTTTTTTTTGTGGTACGCGGGCCTTTCACTGTTGTGGCCTCTCCTGTCGCGGAGCACAGGCTCCAGATGCGCAGGCTCAGCGGCCATGGCTCACAGGCCCAACCGCTCCGTGGCATGTGGGATCTTCCCGGACTGGGACACGAACCCGTGTCCCCTGCATCGGCAGGCGGACTCTCAACCACTGCGCCACCAGGGAAGCCCCCTAGTTCTATCTTTAAGTAGAGACAAAATCTCTTTCCCCTTTCACGTGATAGCACTTTATAACTTAGTCAAGAGTTATTTTTCTTTAAATCATCCTATCTTACAGTTATATTTGTCCCACTTCTGATATGAATTCAATGCCTTCAGGATTCACTTAGTCCTTGGGGTTACTCTCTGGGTACACTTAATTTATCAACTCTTGAAATATAATGCTGGATTTAAGAATATTGTATTTTGCTTTTGCCGTACCATATATTTAATGAATTTCAACTGTATAATCAGTGGAATGATACTGATGTGTGGCTCCCCAAAGAATTAAGAGAATCACATTTTAGAAAATGTACACCTCTTCAATAAGCAAGTAAATAACTTGGAAGAGAAAAATAAACATAGGAAGCCATAAGTTCAACAAAGGGGAAGCATTTCTAATTTAACCAGGAAACTATGAACCCATAAAAGGAATGATAGACTTATTGTGTGTGCAGATGTGCATGACTGGTAGAGCTCAGAACAACTGCCTGTATCTTAACTGCAAGAGACACTCTGACTTGTATGCTGAAGAGGCAGATGCACTCACTTGAGACTGATCCAGAATTGAGAAACATGGAGAAACAGTCCTTCTCAGAAGATTTCTTCACCCCGGGAAGTGTCCACTTTTCAGGGGTATTAGGTACATGGGGCAGTTCCTGAGGCAGCAGTGGCATGGATGACAGAAGCTGTTACACTGAAGTGGAGAGCCTGACCTTTTGAGCTTGGTGGCAACAGTGGCAGCAGCATAGTTTCAGGTATTGTGCCTAGAAGCTTAGCCTCAGATATCTTTCTCCAGCTCCCCAATGATGGTGTGAGCCATTAATTAGGTGACTATACAATTTGTCATCAACCAGGACTCTTTTGAGAGTGAAAACAATTAACACATGATCCCCAGGACAACAACTTTAAAAACAAAACTGATATAGTGTGTATAGTTACTTTACCACTACTCTATAGTAAATCCAGTTTTTGCTAAAATACACCAGAGTAAATTCATCATATGTAACTGAGACTTTTTACCAAAATCAAAATAAGTTGTAGTACACTCACGATATAAAATAGAATGTAAATATTATCTAGAATTAATGAGTCCAAAAACGATTCCTTTGGAGGGATATTATATTGTACTCTTAAGTGATAAAGGAATGTGCAGAGGTTTCTGAGCTCATGTAGGAGACTCTAATGGCCTTCAGGACTCTAATGCTCTCAGTTTTTCTTCTAAATTGGAAAACATCCAAATTAAAAAAAAAAAAGCAAATCAAACTAAACTCCCCACTGAAGAAGATGATAAAACTCAGTTTATTTCTTAATAGGGTAAATAAACACCCAAGACTGGAAAAATTAGCTCCAGACTCCATCCAGATGAAGGGAGTTTGGTGGGGGCTAAATGGAAGAGAGAGGAGTGTTAACAGAGTCATAGGGTGACTGAACACATACAATACTAACTAGAGTTCAGCTTCAGAAAAGGAAGGTGTCAGGGCCTCATTCAGTGGGAAACACTGGCTATGGGAGAGACACAGGTAAAGGGCTTGGAAAATGCATGGCACCAGAGATGTCTGTCTTGAGAAGTCAATGCTTCTGGAGAAGAGAGACACCTTTGATGATGAAATGTCCTTGGGTGTCCAGGGCGGTGAAAAGAAAGAAAGGACCAACTAAAGAAGATAACTCTGCTGAGACAGGAGGTCAGCAATAAATTAGAAGACGTAAGGCCAAAGAAAGAAGTGTCATGTATTTGAAACAAACAGAAAGGAGAAGCTTTTTTTGTTGTTGTTAGCAGAAGGAGAAAGCCTTGAAGTCAGACATCAGGATAAACCACCTCCATAATCTGAGAAGTATCCTGAAATTGATGGTGCAGAAAAATCCAAAACAAATATGACAAAGAAAAGTGAAACCCCGCAAAAAAAAAAAAGCCCAGAACCTATATAAAGATACTCTAAAAATAATAAAAACTCTTAAGCATAGTAAAGCACATCAATTAAATGAAGCCATGAAGCATAACTCAGGTTGAAACTGAAGATAATTAAACCAGAAATTGCAAATGGAAAATAGCAATGTGACTCAGAAATTCAAAAACTGAAAATAAATATACAAAAAAAGATGTGAAATAGACCTGAGTGATCTAAAGAAAGAAATTTCAAAAAAATAAAAAGAAAGAAATATCTCAGGATACATCTCAGAAATGAAGATAAAATTAATAGGTACCTAAAGAATAATTGGTACATGTTAACATACAGTAAGAAATATAGAGAAGAAATAAGAAAAGAAAATAAATGGTAATAATAATATGTGAGAAAGTAATAAATGTAGAAGACAACAAAGAACAAAGATTATCCAGTATAATATTTGTAGCATCTGAAGCAGAAAAATAAATGAATGAAGCCTAATTAATATTTAAAACTAGAAATAAAGGTGTTTATGAAATTAAATTGTAGAGTATGAAAATTCAAACTGCCTGCTCAATACCTGGGGATATTGAACCAAAATTCTCTACTGAGACATTTCATTATTAAGCTTTAATAATTAAGAAAAAAATTCATCTCATCCTCTAGGACAGAGACAAAGTCACAAGTTTTAAATTCCAATTGTTCACTGCTGGTATACACAAAAGCAACTTACTTTTGTATATTAACCTTTCTTCTGTATCCTGCAGCCTTGCTGTACTCATTTACTACTTGAGTATTTGTGTGTGTCAATTTTGGGGTATTTTTACACAAAGTCATGTCATCTGTGACTAAAAGTTTCATTTCTTTCTTACCAATCTTTAAAATTTATTTAATTTTTTCCTTATCTACTGGACTAGCTAGGACTTCCAGTAGAATACCAGCTTGCTTATCAGGGATGACTGGTAGCATGCTTGCATTGCTTCCAATCTTAGGTGGAAGGTGTCTCATATGGTAACCAATGGTCACAGGTTGGACATTTTGATACGGGGCTAGTTGTTTTTTTTTTCTTCTTAATTTTACTGACGTATGGTTGATTTACAATGCTGTGTTAACTTCTGTACAGCAAAGTGACTCAGTTATACATATATTATTTTTCATATTCTTTTCCATTATGGTTTGTCACAGGATATTCAATATAGTTCCCTGTGCTATACAGTAGGACCTTGTTATTTATTCATCCTATATATCAGGGGTCCCCAACCCCCAGGCCATGGACTGGTACCGGTCCGCAGCCTGTTAGGAACCAGGATGCACAGAAGGAGGTGAGCAGCAGGCGAGCGAGCAAAGCTTCATCTGCCGCTCCCCATTGCTCCCCATTGCTCACATTACTTCCTGAACCATCCCCCTCCCCCCCTCCCAATGCGTGGGAAAATTGTCTTCCACAAAACCAGTCCTTGGTGCCAAAAAGGTTGGGGGCTGCTGCTATATAGAATACTTTGCCTCTGCTAATCCCAAACTCTCATTCCTTCCCCCCCCCCACCCCTCTCCCCCTTGGCAACCACAAGTCTGTTCTCTGTGAGTCTTTTTTCATTTGTAGATATGTTGATTTGTACCATATTTTAGATTCCACATATAAGTGATATCATATGGTATTTGTCTTTCTCTTTCTGACTTAAGTTGCTTAGTATGATAATTTCTAGGTCCATCCATGTTGCTGCAAATGGCATTATTTCATTCTTTTTTTATGGCTGAATTACATTCCATTTTATATACGTACCACATCTTCTTTACCCATTCATCTGTCAATGGACATTTAGGTTGTTTCCATGTCTTGGCTATCGTAAATAGTGCTGCTATGAACATAGGGGTGAATGTGTCTTTTCCAATTATAGTTTTGTCTGGATATATACCCAGGAGTGGGATTGCTGGATCACATGGTAGTTCTATTTTTAGTTTTTTGAGGAACCTCCATACTGTCTTCCATAGTGGCTGCACAAATTTACATTCCCACCAACAGTGTAAGAGAGTTCCCTTTTCTCCATACCCTCTCCAGCATTTGTTATTTGTAGACATTTTAATAATGGCCATTCTGACTGTATGAGGTGGTACCTCATTGTAGTATTGATTTGCATTTCTCTAATAATTAGTGACGTTGAGCATCTTTTCATGTGCCTATTGGCCATCTGTATGTCTTCTTTGGAGAAATGTCTCTTTAGGTCTTCTGCCCATTTTTTGATCGGGTTGTTTGTTTTGTTGTTGTTGAGTTGTATGGACTATTTGAGTATTTTGGAAATTAAGCCCTTGTTGGTCACATTGTTTGCAAATATTTTCTCCCAATGGTAGGTTGTCTTTTCATGTTGTTTATGGTTTCCTTTGCTGTGCAAAAGCTTGTAAATTTAATTAGGTCCTATTTGTTTGTGTTTTTTTGTTTGTTTGTCTTTATTTTTATTGCCTTGGGAGACTAACCTAAGAAAACATTGGTCCGATTTATGTTACAGAATGTTTTGCCTGTGATTTCTTCTAGGAGTTTTATTGTGTCATATCTTATGTTTAAGTCTTTAAGCTATTTTGAGTTTATTTTTGTGCATGGTGTGAGGGTGTGTTCTAACTGCATTGGTTTATGTGTGGCTTTCCAACTTTTCTAGCACCACTTGCTGAAGAGACTGTCTTTTTCCTATTTTGTATTCTTGCCTCCTTTGTTGAAGATGGACCATAAGTGTGTGGCTGTGTTTTTTTTTCTGGATTCTCTATTCTGTTCCATTGATCCATATGTCTGCTTTTGTGCCAATACCACACTGTTTTGATTAATGTAGCTTTATAGTATTATCTGACATCTGGGAGGGTTATGCCTCCTGCTTTGTTCATTTTTCTGAGGATTGCTTTTGCAATTCTGGATTTTTTATGGTTCCATATAAATTTTAGGATTATTTGTTTTAGTTCTGTGAAAAATGTCATGGGTAATTTGATAGGGATTGCATTAAATCTGTAGGTTGTTTTGGGCACTATTGCCACTTTAACAATATTAATTCTCCCAACCCAACAGCATGGGATATCTTTCCATTTCTTTGAATCATCTTTAATTTCCTTTATTAATGTTTTGTAGGTCTCAGCATGTAAATCTTTCACCTCCTTGGTGAGGTTTATTTCTAAGTATTTTTTTTTGATGCAGTTTTAAAAAGGATTGTTTACAGTTCCTCTCTGATATTTCATTGTTAGTGTAAAGAAATGCAACTGGTATCTGTATGTTAATCTTGTATCCTACAACCTTGCTGAATTCATTTGATATGGGGCTAGTTTAAACTGAGGTATGCTCTAAGTATAAAATACATACAAAATTTCCAAGACATTATATAAAAAAAAGAAAGTAAAAAATTTTTAATAACTTTTGTACAGATTACATGTTGAAATGGTCTTATGAAAAATTAACTTTCCTTGTTACTTTTTTAGTGCAAGCTATTGAAAATTTAATATTATATATATTTATATACATGTAGATATTTACATATTTTGGGGGGCACAGTGGAAACTTTAATGAATTCTGAAAAGTAGAGATTTTACAAGCAACATATGCTGATCATAGGCCAATAAAACTAGAAGTCAACAAGAAAAAATGACCCTTAAATTTTTCAACCATTTGAAAATTATGAAACATTTTTCTAAGATGATTCCTACATCAATGAGAAAATTTCAATTAAAGTAATATATTTTCTGGAAACTATTGTAGTAAAGAATTCATCTAAAACTTATGAATTATAGTAAAGCTATACTCAAAGGAAACCTTGTGACCTTAAATTCTCTCTCTTTTTTTTAATGGAGACTGAAAACATGACTTTGTTCAATTTAAGAAATTAGAAAAAAAAGACCAGCCAAATATCTCCACCCATTCAAAAAAAGGAAAAGGATAATAACTTAAACTTACAAATCACATTATATTTTTAGTGGGCAGTGATTCTATTCTACTTCCTGGAATGCTGATATAATAACTCCAGCTGTTTTGGACCATGAGGACAAAAAACCACACCCTAAGTTTGGTTAAACCATAAGCTGGAAGGTCCTCTGTGCTGAATTCCTTGTGGAGTCAGGCCCTACTGTACTTCATTCTCATGAATAAAAACTAAATTCTATCCTATTTATGCCTCACTTATTTTAGACTTTCTGTCACGGAATTATTTTATTTTTACAATTGTGTATGAATGTATGTATTTGTAGGTAGGTAGGTAAAAATATGCTTATCATAATTCCATATTTGTGGGGTGAGTTTTCCTTTTGAGTATTCATATTTTGCTTTAATAATGAATATTAGTTCATTTATTAAAGTTAAAAGTTGAATGTCAATACTAAATTATAAAAATTTTGCAAATCATCTTAAAAAATTGGTCTGTCCAATTTATTTCAAACCTGTGAACTATCCATTAGTGTGATTTCAGTGTCAAAGACAAAGAACTGAGAGCAGTGTCAATAACAGAATGGAATAAAATAATAAAACTGTGAAGGTATTTTCAATATTTATTAAAATTCTCACTTATTAATGAACTCATTCCTTTTAAAATATTCTAAATATTCTAAAATCCCATAGTGTTATTTTAATACTTTGCTTTCTTAAGTAGTCTGACAAAGAGGTCACTACTGAAACTACATGCTGAAATTGTGTTAAAATAAGGGGTATATTATATTTTCTTAAGAGGAAAGCCACTGAAAAGCCCCATCAGTATTAACAAAATGTCTAGAATTCAAAAGCTGTGCTATATTGAACAATTAATGGATGTTTATAAAATTTCATGTTTGGAGAAAGTTTGCTTTTTCTGCATAGCAAAATTTATGACCAAATATGTTTAGCACTATTACAAACCTGCTTGAGAATTCCTGCACAAAATTGACATTCATCCATGTTCTAACAGTTCAGATACTGGCAAGGTCTACAAAGATGCCACTAAAAAAAATATATATAGTGCATAATTTTCATTTCTTTGCTGTCAGGTAACGTATGCTTCAAATGTTTAGTGAAGTCTAGCAGTACAAATGTGTCAAAAAAATCATAAAAATTTGTCTTCTGTGACTAACATAGAGGATTTAGGACCCTAGTATTTGGGATATTTATCTCTAAGGAGGAAAAAAAGAATTTATTCTTGGACAAATATATATACCTTATGTTTAACATATTTTCCCTACAGAATTTAGTGAAACAATTTTAGCTGAAGTAGACATATCCCTTGTATAGTTCTCCACTCCACACCTGATGTAATAGCCTGAAATTTAGCATCATACTTCATGTTCAGGGATTTCAAAAATGGTATTGAAAGGGGGAAAAAGTGTATTCATTAAACTTATGACTGTCAAAAGGAAATTATCTTCTACTAAATTTGCCTTATACTTCTACTGAGGTGTTTGCCATGGGAGATAGATAAAATGAATTACTGTATTAGTCCAGATTATTTTATTGCAGGTAACAGAAACCATATCCAATTTAGTATATAAGGGTACTTTGTAGTTTTGCTGTAATATCAAAAATTTTTCCTAAATTTTTTCTGAAGTTTTAGTTATCTAAAACTCTTATTTTGGAAATTTGAAATATTTTAAATAATTTTTTAACATATTTAACAATGCATTATTTACTTAACACAAGAGAGTTGGAAGACTCACTTTATCAACACCCAGCTGCACTGACTACCTCTAAAGATGCTAAAAGAGATGAAATTTAAATGCCAGAGAATTATCTAACTCATGAGAGAGGGGAAATGATTCAAAAGAAACTGGCAAAACTATAAATAAGAAATAAAAATATGATGAAAGTTGTACTTCTTTGGGGATTATAGATGTCAATACTTTATTGTGTCTCATGCAACAGAACATGTTTGAATAGTGTCATGGTGTCAGTTATGTGATGTAATATTGAGATCAACCATTCATAATTTAAAGAAAATATATAATATTTTAAAGATAAGTATGATAAACTCAGTATACAGGAATTAGAAATGAACTGCAGAAGTATATTATAGAGTAAGCTATTAAATTTTGTTTGCTGGAGAAAATTATACAACAGCTAAAAGACTAAAAAGAACCTTGAACAATTGACATAACTAGATGAAGTCAGTAAAAGAAATAACAGCAGTGCCACTTTCCAATGATCCAGTAACTCATTGAATTAAAGATTCATCATCAAACATGAAGACTATGTCTCATGTTAATATCTCACTTGGAGAACGGTACCTACAAATGGATAAAAAATCCAGATATGGCTGGACTCTGCTACCAACACCAACTAATCAGAGAATATGATTTTTTATGTAAATGTTTAATAAACATAAAAGGAGGTAAATAGTTGAAGTGTCAAATAACCTATTTGAATATTATGGTTTATCCTGTTAAGTGTGTTGACACTTGAACTGATAGTACAAATGGGATGGTGGGTAAAACTACTGGTAATTCAGTGTAAATCAAGGCAGTAGCAACAACTATACTAGAATTGATTTTTTCATCATTGCATGCTGACAGATACAGAAGTGACTTTTCCTTGAGAATGTCCCTGATTAAGCACTAAAAATAATTTTGTTACATCTAAACCCTTGACTACAGATCTTTTTATATCCCATTGGAGAAAATGGGAAGTATGTAAAGCACTTTGCTGCATTCAAAGTACAATACTTGTTTTGAAGAAAAGCCCTTGTATGATTGAGATATGAGCTGTAGTAGTAGATACTTTTTTCATGAAACACCATTTACATTTAAAAGACTGGCTGACAGAGGAACTAGTTGTATACATATAAGAATGGGTATCCTGCTTCTCAGGAAAAGACTGAGATAGAAAAGGTCAACTTGTTCAAAGCCTCCTACATTTGCTGTCAGAAAGGACCAGATTTAATTTATGAAAGTTACTTCTTCCAGTGATCTTATAACTAATGTTATAACTAATTAGAATATCAGCAAATGAACAGTTGTTATGTGGACATTTAAAAGATGATACATGAACATATGCTCTTACTCAGCTATTTTGGATTCTCCATAAACAAGAAATATATTCTTCTGGATTAAAAATATTATAGGAGAATGCTTTTAATAAACTCAGAATTGTCTGTGATTAATAATTTTGTTCAGTCTTCATACATTCAGGATTTATTTCCATTTTTGATTACAAGAAAAAGATACTTCTGATTAAAGGAATAAGAAAGAAAAGGGGAAAAAACAGTAGGAGAGGATGAGTGGTGTGTTAAAGGACAGATTGAGTGTATGTATTTTAATCTGGCAGTTGTCTCGTGTAATTTTTTTTGCCAAAAGACTGCTAATTTCATACAAAAATTTAAATATTGTAGCACTCACCCAACTTAAACATTTGGCAAATAGTTATCCTATTTTAAAAATGGAAAATATTTCTCAAGTGCTTCTGTTTTCAAAATACTGTCTCACGCTATTCTTTATGTTTGCTTGATCATTCTTTGGGAGAAAATTCTTTAAATTTGGGATGCAGTATATATACATTTCCTCCTATAGCATCTATTCAATAGGACCTTGGTTTATTCAATTAGTTAAAAATGAGAGGGCCATGTTTTTCATTTTTCCTCTTTCTTCTTCTTCTCTTCCTTCTTTTTTGATAGAGTATATCTACATCTTTTAAAACACATACAAGGTATACTGAAAAGAAACATTACATTCCTGGGGTGTGAAATACATTTTTAACATGAAAACTTGACAAAAAAATTTCAAGTTTTTTTACATTTGCCTCAGTTTAAGCAAAAAAACAAACCGAAATCCACTTTTCACAGGAATATAGAAGCTCTCACTTTTAGATGTGAATCATCCCAAGGGAAAATTTACTGGATTCACAGGGCTTCAGGCACCATATTCTCAAGCCCATGAGTGCCTTTTGTTATTTCTTCTGTATGCATGCTGACATTAGAGGGAACTTTTTTTTTTTTACTGAAAAATGAAGCTAGAGTGTTGAAGTTATACAGTCTGCTCTGGTCCACTTGACCACATTATTGTCAAATCTAACATAGTTTCTAGAATTCCTAAGAAAAAATTCTTCTAATGTCTGTTCATATAGTTAATACAGACTAGCGTGTGTGTTTGTTGTTTTCTGTCTAAACAAAGGAACATATCTTCTCGTTTAGGAGTCAGGAAAATATTTATATAAAAGCTTACCAAAAGTTGGATTTGTTATACCTTTAGATATTAGGAAGAGGAAGTGATATAATAGGTTAACTACAGTAAATAAAAAAGCAGTTAGGTATTTTGTCATTCTGAATCTTATGCCTTTAATAAAATTTCTCTCACCACTAAAATATACTATTCTTGACCAATTAACTCATTTATTAAGAGCACTAAATAAAGATAATATGTTCACAGACTGTGCTAATAATCTCAATTAGTCATTTCACCAACAGTAGGCAAAAGAATGGTTTTGCTGAAATTTTTCACCACACTAGGACAGCTCATCATAAATATCAACTGACCATAAATCTTTGAAAGAAAAATGACTATATTATAATCTAATGTTGTCAAAAGTGATTTTACTATAAAGCAAATGATGCTTATTTCAGCTTCAAGGACCCTCATTCTCATTTACCCTTCCAAGGCCATCGGAGGAACACTATAACATGGTCACTTGGTCACGCTATTTTGTAAAATTAGGTAGGACAGTTTAACTGTAATCAGTTAAGACTGCTGTCTCTTTTCACTCTGATTTTCCTTCTATAATAGTTGGTATTTAAGGATAAGCATGTGGGATATTTTTCTAGGAAAATGTTGAGTTGTAGACACATTTATTTTTGATTTAATGGGCTTATTTAAGTGGTTTGCAATCACTTCGGTGTAGAGTTAAGCTATTACTAATTGTTCCAAATATCATGACCCAAAGGCATAAGGGCCAGAGGTCATATAATAATATGAACAAGTTCTAGGCACCCAGCATCAAAAATACATGGGTAGTAGAAGACAAAAAAAAAAAAAATGTCTTGCATGTAGGGAAAAAGTAGTCTCTAGAAAAACATGCTAGATCATACAACTCATATACAAAAGAATGTTGATAAAGTTTTTCTACAATGTGATGGCAATCCTAAATATTCCTATTATATTACCAATTAGCCGTCAAACTGAAATAAACTTTTCTGGCCTAATAATAATAATAACAATAATTATAATAACAATAATAAAGTGATCTGTCAAACATTCAAGGGAAAGAAAATTATTCCTCTATCTAAAAATCATTATAACATTGCTTTCATACAAAGAAACAATCAAAGAACTTATAGCCAAACGATTTTTAAAAAGGCTTATAGAGATAGATCCAGGAGTTAATTAATAAGAATAATCATATATTTCTTGACTTCTTCCTCCTTCTTCAAAGCTAGGCATGGTGGGTGGAATCCTTCTTACATTTCTATCTCTCTGACCTTTCCTATTTCATCTTTGTTTTCCTCCTCCACTACACTTCACTGAAGGACTTTTCTGTTCTCCTCTTCTACATTTAAGGGCACATGTGATTACATTAAACCCATGTGAAAGCAGGATCATCTCTCTATTTCATGGTCAGATGAAAAGTACCTTCATAGCAGTAGTACCTAGATTATTTAGTGTTTGTTTGAATAACCAAGCGATGGAAGTCTGGAAGAGACATCTTTAGAATTCTGCCTACCCTAGAACTGATTTAGTCCAAATTTCTGATTTTGAAAATAGGGAAATTTAAGATGAGTTTTATCCAAGTACTTAGTCATGGATTTTTTGCTGTATTAAAAGATAGATGAGACTACATTTCTTATATTAAGATTGATAGATTATCTGCTTAGGAAAGAATACATGCAAGCCTATCCAATTTTAATAATAGGTTGTAATTATGCTCCCCTCTAACCAATAACAGAAAATACCCCTACTCCAAGGCTTAATAGAGAATTCAAACTATCTGCTATACTGCTTCTTCCAAAAATCTTATCCAGTGCTACTGAAACTTGAAAGATGGACAAAGTATTGAGTTCTTTCCTCTGTATTGGTCAGCAATGTTTTTTAAAGGGCCCCATAGTAAATAGTTTAGACTTTTGGGACCTATGGTCTCTGTCACAATGATTCACCATGCCACTGTAGAATGAAAAGAGGGATAGAACACAAGTAAATGAATGGCTGTGAATGTATTACAATAAAACTTTATTTATAGATTTGGTGTATGCGGGGAGAGGGAGACTGCTTAGTTTGCGAACTCCTGGTGTAAAGATTTGGGTACTCTATGTCCATGCTGGATTCTTATGGCCATCACAGAGAGGGTGCCATTCATGTGCATTTTATGCTATGCCCTTGACATTAATTGATATTTGATTTTAAAAATATATAGTCATATTTTAAAAATTGCTGTAGCTTATTCAAAACTCTTGTTGAAGTCAGTGTACAACATTATGTTGTTCAATGTCCTTTTATAAATTCTTCACATTACAAATTCCCTTCAAAATTGTGTCAGGAGTGTTTGGGGTTTCTTTTCCCCTTCATGCTGAATTAGCATGTTTCATTTTATCAGAAAATTAAAATTACATATCCCATCACTTCCCTTTTTGACTTGGTTTACAGGAAATATAGATTTATAATGAATACTCATTTCTGTCCTTCTATATGTAAGCTTTAGGGCACATTTATTTTCCCTTATTTTTAAAAACTTTTGGTCTTATAGTATATGGGATTTTAGCTTTAATCTTCCTAAAATCCTTACCAGTAAATATATAATAGACTTGGGATTAAAATTCTGGTTTATGATTAGTCTTCCTCAAATATAAATATTTGCACTCACATTTCATTAACTTCAATTAATTAATTTTCTGCAGACCCTGTACACATTGTGTCTGTTGATGGAATTGGTCTTTTATGTATTTAAACTTCCACACAGAGTAAAGTCTATGTCTATGTAGTTAACTCTTTTTTATATTGAATTATATCACATATATCAGGTTTTCTCAAACTTGGCACTATGGATACATTTTGAACCAGAAATTTGTGTTGAGAGAGGCTGTCTTCTGCATTGCAGGATGTTTACCAGCATCTCTGGCCTCTGCCCACTAGATGCCAGTAGCACTCCTGCCAAGTTGTTTCAACCCAAATAGCTCCAGGCATTGTAGAATGTCCTCTGGGAATGTGTGTGTTGGAGGTGGGGGACATTGGTTGAGAACCATGATTTATTCAGAAATTGTCCAAATTATGAGTTAACAAACTGATGAATTTTCATGATGTGAGCACACCAGCATAATGAAAAAACAGATCAAGAAATAAAGCATTACCAACATCCTGCAAAGCCCTTTCTTGCCTACTCACTATCTATACCTTCCCACAAAGTAAGTACCTTTATGACTTTTAAGACCACAGATTGGTTTTCTTCTTTTGAACTGTGTATAAATAGAGTTACACAGAATGTCCTTTGTTGCTTTCAATCAACATTACTCTTATGAGATTCATTCACATGGTGCATAGCAATAGTTCTTCTATTACTGCCAAATTCCGTAATTTATTTGTACATTTTACTGATAAAGGGCACTTTGTTTTCACAGCTTTACCTGTGGGAATGTTATAATTCAATTCAGTTTCTTCTGTTCTGATTTTATACTTTTTGGTCATTTTTTTGGTTACTTTTTTAGATTGCTTTTTGAGGAATTTGTCCATTTTCTGTTATTTTCCAAGTATATTGGCATAATTATTTTTTACAATATTATCTTGTTTCCTTTTTATTTGTTGTAGAATCTGTAATCTCTCTCTTTTTATTCTTGGTATTAATAAATTGTGCTTTCATCCTCTGTTGAACATTTGTGCCAAGGGTTATCACTTTATTACTCAAAAAAATCAACTTTCGGTTTTTTTTTTTGAATCCCTCTAATATGTATTTATTATCTGTATTTTTCATTCCTTCTTATACTTATTGGAAATTTTTATCTTGTTCTATCAGCTATTGACTGAAGAATTAAATTCTGCCAGCTTCATTATAGATTGATTTATTACTCTTTAGTTCTGACACTTCTTGCTTTCTAGAATTTTTAGCTATGTTATTCAGTGCATATACATTTAACATGATTCTATCTAGTGAATTGATCTTTTAGTCATTACAAAATTACTCTTTAAACCTGGTAATACTCCTTTTTCATCTACTTTTTCTGGCATTAATATGTCAGCAACCATTTTCTTTCTTTTTTCTTTTTTTATTTCCTTGACAGTTTTATTTCAATGTGTTTTTGCCCTTATGTTTAGGATCGATCTCTTTAAATATCATGTAACTAGACTTTCTATTTTAATTGTCTGAAATTTTTGTTTTTCAATTGTAATATTTAGCCTATTTATATTTGATGTAATTATTTACATATTTGATCTTAAATCTTACTACAGGCATACCTCATTTTATTGACTTCACTCTAATGCACTTTGCAGATATTGAATTTTTTCAAATGGAAGGTTCGTGGCAATCCCATATTGTGAAAGTATATCTGTGTCATTTTTCTAACAGTATTTGCTCGCTTCATATTTCTGCATCACATTTTTGTAATTCTCACAAAATGTCAAAATTTCCATTATTATTATATTTTTTATGGTGACCTGTCATCAGTTACTTTTGATGTTACTATTGTAATTGTTTTGGGATTGCATGAACTGCACCCATGTATGATAGCAAACTTAATTGATATGTGTTGTGTGTGTTCTGACTGCTCCACCAACCTGCTGTTCCCATCTCTCTTCCTTTCCTTGGGCCTCCCTATTCCCTGAGACAAAACAATATTGAAATTAAGCCAGTTAATAACCCTACAAAGACCTCTAAATGTTCAAGTGCAAGGAAGAGTTGCATATCTTTCCCTTTAAATCAAAAGCTAGAAATGATTAGGCTCAGTGAGGAAGGCATGTTGAAAGCTAAGATAGACCAAAAGCTAGATCTCTTGTGCCAAACAGTTAGCCAAGTTGTGACTGCAAAGGAGTAGTTCCTGAAGGAAGTTAAAAGTCCTACTCCAGTGAACACAAGAATAATAAGAAAGTGAAACAGCCTCATTGCTGATATGGAGAAAGTTGCAGTGGTCAGGAGAGAAGATCAAACTAACCACAGCAATCCCTTAAACCAAAGCCTAATCCAGAGCAAGGCTCTAATTCTCTTCAATTCTATGAAGGTTGCAAGAGGTGAGGAAGCTGTAGAAGAAAAGTTTGAAGATAGCAGAGATTGGTTCATGAGGTTGAAGAAAAGAAGCTCTCTCCATAAAAGTGCAAAGTGAGGGGCTTCCCTGGTGGTGCAGTGGTTAAGAATCCGCCTGCCAATGCAAGGGACATGGGTTTGAGCCCTGGTCCGGGAAGATTCCACATGTTGCAAAGCAACTAAGCCCGTGCACCACAACTACTGAGCCTGCGCTCTAGAGCCCACAAGCCACAACTACTAAAGTCCTCACGCCTAGAGCCCAAGCTCCTCAACAAGAGAAGCCACTGCAGCGAGGAGGCTGTGCACCACAGCGAAGAGTAGCCCCCACTCGACGCAACTAGAAAAACTGCGCGCAGCAACAAAGACCCAAAGCAGCCAAAAATAAAAATAATAAATGAATAAATAAATTTATTATATAAAAAAAGTGCAAGGTGAAGCAGCAAATGCTGATGTATGAGCTACAGCAAGTTATCCAGAAGATCTAGCTAAGATAATTAATGAAGGTGATTATACTCAACAACAGATTTTCCATGTAGAGGAAATAGCCTTCTATTGGAAGACTGTGCCATCTAGGACTTTCTTAGCTAGAAAGGAGAAGTCAGTGCCTGGCTTCAAAGCTTCAAAGGGCTGCCTGACTCTTGTTAGGAGCTAATGTAACTGGTGACTTTAAGTTGAAGCCAATTTACCATTATACTCATTTCCCATTATGAAAATTCTAAGACCCTTAAGAATTATCTAAATCTACTCTACCTGTGCTCTCTACATGGTACAACAAAGCCTGGATGACAGCACATCTGTTTACAATATGGTTTACTGAATATTTTAAGCCCAGTGTTGAGACCTAAGGCTCAGAGAAAAAGATTCCTTTCAAAATATTACTACTTACTGACAAGGCACCTAGTTACCCAAGAGCTCTGATGGAGCTGTCCAACAAAATTCACATTGTTTTCATGCCTGCTAACATATCATCTATTCTTCAGCCCATGGATCAAGGAGTAATTTTGACACTCAAGTCATATTATTTAAGAAGAACATTTCATAAGACTACAGCTACCATAAATAGTGATTCCTCTGATGAACCCAAGCAAAGTAAATTGAAAGCCTTCTGGAAAGGAGTCACCATTTTAGGTGCCATTAAGAACATTCATGGTTCATGGGAAAGGGTCAAAATATTAACATTAACAGGGATTGGAAAGAAGTTGATTCCAACCCTCATGGATGACTTTGAGGGGTTCAAGACTTCAGTGGAGGAAGTAACTGAAGATATGGTGGAAATAACAAGAGAACTAGAAGTGGAACTTGAAGATGGGACTAAATTGCTGCAATCTCATGATCAAACTGTAACAGAGGAGGAGTTGCTTCTTATGAATGAGAAAAGAAAGTGGTTTCTTGAGATGGAATCTACTCCTGGAAAAATGCTGTGAAGATTCTTAAAATGACAACAAAAGATTCAGGACATTACATAAACTTACTTGATAAATCAACAGCAGGGTTTGAAAGGATTGATTCCAATTTTGAAAGAAGTTCCACTGTGGGTGAAATGCTATCAAACAGCATTGCATGCTACAGAAAAACAGTTCATAAAGGTAAGATGGAGTGGCCAAGGTGGCAGAGTATGAAGACCCTAAGCTCACCTCCTCCCATGAGGACAGCAAAATTGCAACTATTTACAGAGAAATTATTTATGTGACAAACCAGAGCACTAGCAGAAAAGTTCTACAACTAAAGATGTAAAGAAGGAATCACAACAAGATAGGTAGGAGGGGCAACCCACACACAGGAGGATAATTACAATTGCAGAGGTTCTCCTCAAGGAACAAGTGGTTGGAGCCCCGCATGTGGCTTTCCAAGCCTGGGAGTCCTGCACGTGGAAGATAAGCCCCAAGAATGACTGGCTCTGAAGGCCAGTTGGGTTTACTTTCAAAAGAACCAGAGGACTGTGAGAAATAGAGACTCCACTCCTAAAGAGCACACACAAAACTTCACATGCTCTGGGACCCAGGGAAGAAGCAGTAATTTGAAAGGAACCTGGGTAAGACACACCTGCTGATCTTGAAGAGCCTCGTGGAGGGGCAGAAGGCAGCTGGGGCTTGTCCTGGGAACATAGACACTAGCATCAGTGGTTTTGAGGAGCTCCTTCTACCACATGGACACTGATGCTGGCAAGCACTATTCTGGAATCCTCCCTGTAGCTTATTTGTACCAGGACTCAGACCAACTCACCAGGTTGTCAGTACAAGTACTGGGATGCCTCAGGCCGAGACACAATTCCACCCACCAGCAGGCCTGTTACCCTGAAACCCCCTGAGTGCACAGCCACCCCAGGACCTGGCCCTGTCCAGCAGAGGGCCCAGGACCTGGCTCCATACACCAGCTCTAGCCACGGGATTTCCAGGGCCCTGCAACCAGAGATCTGGGACCTGACTCAGCCCACCAGTAGGTCTCACCCACCAGTGTGTAGGTACTGTCCCCAGGACCCCATGGGCCCACAAACAGGCCAAAACACCAATTCTGGGACCCCCAGGGCCCTGCATCCAGAAACCCTGGGACCCAGCTTTGCCTACCAGTGGGCTGGCAGTAGCTCCGGGACCAGCCTTACCCACCAGTGGGTAGGCACCAGCCCCAGGAAATCCTGGGTCCTGGTCCCACCCACAAGCAGACCAAAACACTAGTTCTGGGACCCACAGGGCCCTGTAGCCAGGTAGGACATATAGTTCAAGTGAGCAGAGAGTAGTGTGCTGCTGGGATACATAGGACATCTGCTTCAAAAAGCCACTTCCTCAGGATCGGGAAACATAAGGAGCCCACAAAATACATAGAAATAAAAATAGCAAATTAGGTAAAATGAGGGGACAGAGGAACATGGAAATGAAGGAATAAGATAAAACCCCAGAAGAAGAATGATGTGAAATAGGGATAGGCAATCTACCCGCTAAAGAGTTTAAAGTAAAAATCATAAAGATAATCAAAGTACTCAGGAGAAGAATGGATGAACACAGTGAGAAGATTAACAAAGAGAAGATATAGTCATTGACCTCCGGCGGCAGCGGCGGGAGAGGCGGCAGTGGTGGGAAATGGCTGGAGCAGGGGACATTGTCATCTCACCCTTCAGCCTGGAGGAGCTCATCAAGCACCTGGCCTCGCTACAGCAGAACAAGGTGCTCAAGGTCCAGCTGGAGACCTACAAACTCAAGTGCAAGGCACTGCAGGAGGAGAAGTGCGGCTTGCGCAAAGCCAGTGTGACCATCCAAGCCCAGGCTGAGCGGAAAGAAGAATTCATCAGTAACACTTTATTCAAGAAAATTCAGCCTTCGCAGAAGGAGAAAGAAACCCTTGCTATAAATTACGAGAAGGAAGAAGAGTTCCTCACTAATGAGCTCTCCAGAAAATTGATACAGTTGCAGCATGAGAAAGCCTAACTAGAACAGCATCTGGAGCAGGAATTCCAGGTCAGCAAACTGATGAAGAAAACTAAAAAACTGGAGAACGATACCATTTCTAAGCAGCTTACATTAGAACAGTTGAGACGAGAGAAGATTGACCTTGAAAGTACTTTGGAACAGGAACAAAAAGCACGAGTGAATCGTTTCTGGAAAAGGATGGAACTTGAAGCTGAAAAGCGAATCCTGCAGGAGAAATTAGACCAGCCGGTGTCTGCTCCCCCATTGCCTAAAGACATCTCCGTGTAGATCGACCCTCCAGAAAACGTGATGCGACACATCAGGTCTTTAAAGAATGAACTGGAGAAGCTGAAGAAGCAACTGAGTGCTGCCCAGTTACAGCATTCCGAGATAATGGCGCAGTATTTGGAGGAGGAACTTCACATGAGGGAAGAGGACCTGAGAGGAAGCTGCAGAGGGAGATGGAGAGGAGAGAGGCCCTCTGTCGACAGCTCTCAGACAGTGAGTCCAGCTTAGAGATGGATGCTGAAAGGTATTTTAAGGAGCTGTCTGCACAAGGATTAAGACCTCACATTGTGTGCAGCCCGATCCCTTACACACCTTCTGCCAGTTAAAGCCGGCCGATATCACCCAGTCTCTCGTATGCAAGTCACACACTTGGTTTCACGCCACCAACTTCACTGACTAGAGCTGGAATATCTTATGACAATATCCCAGGTCTTCATGTGCAGCATATGGGAGCATTCCACGGTATCACAAGGCCTTCACCGCAGAGAAGCAAGTCCTGATCAATTCAAATGGCCCACGCTACCTCCGTCACACAACACACAGACCCCTGTCCAGCCACTGCCACCTCCATCTCCACCACCCACGCAGCCCACAGTCCCCTCAGCAGGCACCTTGCAGCCTGCCCTCTTGCAACAGTCGGTTCACCCCTCCTCTCAGCCTTAATGCATGTGCTTAGTCCGAACCTCATGTCGGCACACGTTCTTGTACAGTGGAGCCGAGCTGTCAGCTCAACGCCAAAGGCTTCTTTCCCTGGCATATGAATGTGATTTATTTGCACTGAGGTTATCTAGGCTTCACTATTCGTTATATTGCAAATGTGTGTCGGAAACGCAACCAGTGTTGTGGCTCTACAACTCTACACGGACGACTTTTTCCTTCGGTGTTTTACTTGAATCTACATGTGTGCACATTCCCTGGCTGGGACGTTGGCTGTTCGACTGTTTGGTAGTTCAGCAGCAGTGTGCAATGTTTGCCTGGCCCCAGAGCTTCGTTTTCCTGGCTTTTAGGTTGGAAAATAAAAAAGGATATCTTTTTATTTTTTTCCATGAATTTGCAGAAAATTACTGAGCTGTTATTACCCCTCCCCTCCCATTATAATGGTATTTCCCAAGCATACCAATAATTCAGCACTACAATTCAGAACTTTGAAAATCTAGCACTCAGTATAAAATGGGAAGTTAGATGGATCAGTACCAAAGACAATGCTCAATAGAGCTTTCTACAGATACACTTTGTATGGGTTATTTTCAGTATATCCCAACATCCATGTCTCTTGTAAAACAGATCACCTGAAGTACTGGATCACATGGCTATATCTTTTCCACATGCATGGGATTGATAATTATTGTATATCCAGGTATGATTCTTTCTTTATCCTTGATGTTAGCCTCCTCAAACTGGACCCCTCTCACGTGAGTCGATAACTGTTGTCCTACCCACCAGTGGTTGTTATGACTGATTAGAAGGTGCTGTGTGATTTCTGCCACAGAAGACAGTGTGATTGTAACAAAAACAGGTATTTCCCCTTTCCATTCTTTACTTGTGTTTCCCTAAAATAGAGTTCAAACAAATATTTTAAAGGTACAAAATACTATTAGAAAATACTATTTGAAATAAACGTTATAGGAATATCTTAGCATAATGGCCACAAAATACTTTATTGCTGAGGACTTTATTACTGAACACAATATCACTGAGGACTGCTTATTTTGCCCAGTAAAATCGAGTGCAGTGTACAGAGAAGTATATCTTGAATGCATTATTTCTGTCCATTTAGCACAAATAAATTGTTTGGTTTCACTTTAAAGTAGAAAAATGATTTAGAAGGTATACAGAAAAAGCAAACAGAGATTAAGAATGCAATAATTGAAATAAAAAATACATTAAAAGGAATCAACAGTAGATTACATGATACAGAGGAACTCCTCAGCAAGCTGGAAGACAGAGTATGGGAAATCACTGAACCTGAACAGAAAATGGAAAAAAAGTAAAAAGAAATGAAGACAATTTAAGAGACCTCTGAGACAACATCAGGCATACTACCATTTGCATTACAGTAATCTCAGAGAGAGAATAGAGAGAGAAAGGAGCAGAGAACATACTTGAAGACATAATAGCTAAAAACTCCGTCAACCTGGGAAAGGAAACAAACATCCAGGTATGAGAAGTACAGAGAGTCCCAAACAGGTTCAACCCAAAGAGGATCACCCCAAGACACATTATAATTAAAATGGCAAAACTTAAAGAGAGAATATTAAAAGCAGAAAGGGAAAAGCAACAAATTACACACAAACAAACTCCCACAAGGCTATCTGCTGACTATTCAGCAGTAACCCTGCAGGCTACAAGGGAATGGCACAATGTGTCTAAAGTGATGAAAGGAAAAAACCTACTACCAAGAATATTGTAGCCGTGAGGGCTCGCATTCAGATTTGATGTAGAGGTCAAAAGTTTTACAGATAAGCAAAGCTAAAAGAGCTCAACAGCACAAAACCAGTTTTATAAGAATTGTTAAAGGGACTTCTCTAAGTGAAAAAGAAAAAACCACAACTAGACACATGAAAATTATGAAAGGAAAAAGCTAACCGGTAAAGACAAATACATAGTAAAGGTAGTAAAGCAACCACATATAAAGTTACTAGGAAGGTTAAAAGACAAAGGCCACTTTTATTCAACATAGTCATGAAAGTCCTAACCACAGCAATTGGACAAGAAAAAGAAAGAAAAGGAATCAAAATTGGAAAGGAAAAAGTAAAACTGTCACTGTTCTCAGGTAACATGATACTATACATAGAGAATCCTCAATATGCCCCTCACTACGAGAGATCATCAATAAATTTGATAAAGTGGCAGGATACGAAATTAATATACAGAAACCTGTTGCATTTCTATACACTAACAATGTACTAACAGAAAGAGAAATTAAGAAAATAATTCCATTTATAATCACATCAAAAGAAAAAATTACCTAGGAATAAATCTAATTAAGAAAAAAAATCCTTCATGAAAAAAATGTCAATCAATGCAGCAAACTTTATTGTATTATTTTAAGAATTGCCACAGCCACCTCAGCCTTCAGCAACTGTCATCCATCAACATCGAGGCAAGACCCTTCACCAGCAAAAAGATTATGATTGCTGAAGGCTCAGATGATGGTTAGCATATTTTAGCAGTATTTTTTTAATCAAGTTATATACATTGTTTTTTAGACATGCTACTGTGCACTTAATAGACTACAGTGTCATGTAAACATACTTTTATATGCACTGGGAAACTAAAAAATTTGCGTGACTCACTTTATTGCCCACTTTATTGTGGTGGTCTGGATCCAAACCTGAGATACCTCTGAGGTATGCTTGTATTTATTTTCCATTTGTCAAGCTATTTATAGCTTCTTTCCATTTTGTCTTACTCTGATTTTTTTTTTGGGGGGGGGATCTCTCCTCATTCCTTGTGGGATCTTAGTTCCCTGACCAGGGGTTGAACCCAGGTCCAGGGAGTGAATGCACCAAGTCCTAACCATTGGACTGCCAGGGAATTCCCCATTTTGTCTTATTCTGGATTAAATAATGTTTATTATTTTATCCTTCATTAGCTTCTTATTTATTATTTTCACCACAGATTAAAACATGCATTTAATGCTTCATTATTGTTTACTATAAATTAGTACATCTACTATGTATGAAAATATAATGAAATCAGAACACAATAACTCTACTTCTCACCACTTCAATATTTGTGTATTGTTGTCATGAATTTAATTATGCATATAGTTTTGACCAATATAAAATTTATAATTTGTAAGTCAATATCCATGTTTATTTACTTATATATTGACTCTCTACTTCTCTACATTGCTTTTATCTCTTTCTACATTACCATATTTTTGTTCAGGATCATTTTCCTTCTGCTTGGAGATCTCCACTTAGCATCTCTTTTAGTTTGGTTTTCTGGTGACAAATTATTTCAATTTTTGTTTGTTAATGTCTTTGCTTTCATGTGTAAAGAATGGTGTAACAAGGTATAAAATTCTAGGTTGGCAGCTATTTTCTCTTAGTACTTTAAATATGGCATTCCTTTGTCTTCTGTCATCCATCATTTCTCTTAAGTCACCTATTAATCTAACTGAGCATTAAAACTTACATGTCTTTATCTCTCCAGGATCTTAACTCTTCAAATCATTTATTGCCTAAACAGCTCCAAACTACAATTTTATCTTTCCAGCCCCTTGAGATTGCAAAAAGTTCCACCAGTTTTTCTGCTTCTTTGTTTTAGTCACCTGGATGGATTATTTGCCTCTTGGCCATCACCAAAAATAATAGTAGTAATAATAATAACAATAATAATTAATTAATTACAAAAAGCCCCAAATATTCCAGGGGAAAAGCTATTATCAAAATGTCAGCTCTTCATTTGTGGTTCCTTCTCTCTGGATTAAAGCCCCCTCCAGTACTGGTTGCCTCAGTGGTTTTCAGATATCTTTTTATTTCTTTACTTGGATTTTTAGTTATACGGGTAGAAATGTTTATTTTCTTCAACATCCATAATATCTAAAATTTTTACTAAAAAAGTTACTATAGGTTGAAAAAATGGAAACATTTCTTTTTAATTTTCCTGATGGGAAAGTACACTGCTCTACATTGCTCTATATTGTGTTGCTGTCATACTTCCTTGTATTTTCCAGTGTCTTCAAACTAGGGGATGATAGAGAGTGTATTACATACATCCTCTCTTAACTTCTTTGGAAATGCCACTTAAAACTTTCACTTTCAGCCCAGTAGCCAGAACTAGGCACATGATCCCATGATAACTGCAAGGAAGGATGGAAAATGTAAGGGAGTGCAACAGAATATTGGTGAGAATTGGCATGTTCTATAGTAATCATCTATAATATACCAGTTTAGAACTACACAAAAACTACATTGATCACATTTAGAAGTATTACAATAAGGATAAGGACTTTATTCTATGATCAATAAAAGTGACAATTCTAATGGGTCAGATAAAACGTCATATTAAATCTGTGTGCTCATTTAATTTTAGAGAAAATATTACTAGCAAACCTAAGAATCTAAGAATATGTTCAAATATTAATTCTCTAAGATGTTGTTGCTCAGACTGCAGATTGAGCTTATACAATCTGTTGTATCCATAGAAATTGGAGTTCAGTAGCAGTAAGTAGTTCTTAGGCAAGTGGTAAATGAAATACCTCTGGCTCTTCTACTTTCTTATCACATTTTTTTCCCCATATGCTAGGGAGAAAAAGCTGGAATTTAGAAAAATTTCTTCAACATCCATAATACCTAAAATTTTTACTGATAAATTATTATAGGTTGAAAAAATGGAAACATTTCTTCTTAATTTTCCTGATGGGAAATTAGGTTAACTTTTTTTTAAATTTTTTGTAGGGAGGACATTTAAGGAGAGCAAAAGTACAAGTTGAAAAAATGGCATGGCATGGAGTTATTGGTAGTCTTCAAAGTGATCTTGAGAAAAACAATTTGGATAACAAATAGTCTAATGGAATACAAAAAAAAAAAAAAGTTTGCAAAGCCAGTATACAAATAAGTTCTTGTTTTTTAAAGTTTCATATGACATGAGCTTTAGGAGTTGCTACGTTGTTAAAAACATGCCATTCATTGAAAGATACCAATAAATGTTTAAAAGAAAAGGAAAATAATAATGAATGCAATCATTCATACACTGCAGTTATTTTATTCATAAATTAAGACAATGCTTAATTGTTAGTAGATAGGACTTGTGGCTTATGTTTTGAATTGTTTTCAAATATTGGTGATAATTTTTACTAATTTACTCATATTGGCACCCTATAATTCCCCTTATTAACAGCAGAATACATTTCTAACCTTACTCTTGGTTCAGGGAAGTGCGTTTTGAATTACGATAGGGCAAAGTTATCTAATGCACATAGAGATAAAATATATAATCTTTGTTACATTAATATCATATTCTAGCTTAAATTTGTTGGATTAGTTACATGCTTCTACTTTTATGTTATATTTAGCTATATTCTTGCCACTTAGCAAAAGGATGGAATATATAGCATTTTAAAACTTTTCCCAGAGTCCTTCAGTGTGAATATATTTAAGAGATACATAGATATTTTCTGAATCATATTATAGAGCTCATTTAACTTAAAATCATTCATCCATTGCATGTCCCTTTCTATTAGGTGGACAAAAAAGCTTTAATTGCAATCACATAAGTTGATTGGAATAATAATGCTTCTTTTAAGGAGAGTGTTAAAAATGATAGCCTTAGAGAATCTTTAAAACCCTTATATACAGATCAATTATTTATCAAATATATGTGTGTATACATATACATATATAACCAAGAGCAAGCATACTTTACGCTTGAAATAGAGGCATTAGATATATATAGGTGAGAAATTTGGGAATTCTCGTTTACTAACAAAGTTGTAGGTGAATAACAATTCCTTTGCAAAGTCTGTATGCTACGTGCACATGTGTGCACAGATAAGTATGTTTTCAGCCCCCAAATCTACAAATGTTAAAACAGTATGAAAACTTTCTTATACATCATTTTATGAAAACTGTGAAAATCTTTTTTTAGAACTCACAAGAATAAATCTCTTGTTAAGCATGAGATTGGCACCATAAAATGTAAAGGATGACCAGGGTCATAACTGAAAGTGTGTAATAAAAGTGACATGTCATTTTTTATGCCATATTATAGGGTTCCTAAATACCCCTACTCCCACGAAAACATAAAACTCAGTTCAGAACGTTCTACCATTTCTTAATTGTTACTCTAGTCACATTTCCTGCGTTTAATCCTATTCTTTGAATCTTAAAAAAAAATCTGCTGAACACTAATTATTTAACCTTGCCTCCTACCTACTTTCCCTCTTTATTCTGAGGTTTCTTAAGGGCTATAATGAGCTGTCCCCACACAAACAGGCCAAATTAGTGGATAATTACTGCTGGGCCTGTGAATGTTCTCACTCCTCCTTTCTTGCAGTTTCACAACATTACCACAATGGTCTGTCGCCTCCCTACCAATTAGGAACAATTACTACTTTATAACGTTAGTGGTGGCAGGCTTATTACATTCCGGGATATGTAAAAGTAAGGTGGGTGTAGGGAGAGAAATGCAAGACCAAAAGGGGTCATTGTTATATGAGGAACTTCAGTAGTTTATATTCATCGTTTTGATTTCATTTCTTCAGGATAACAGCCGCAAAGATTTATATTAACTCTATTAGATGAAAGTGAACATCATATATATCCAAGGTTGTGTTTTTCTCCTTTTACACAGGATAATATCTCATTTTGATGGCTTTAGTTTTCAAACTCATGGAAATGGCTTTGGTTCATTCTTTGGGATGAAAAACAAAGTTTTTTTGTTTTGGGGGGGTTTTTTTGGTTTCCTTGTAAAGATTACTTTTTTGTTGTTTGTTTTGTGTAGAGTATATTTCTGACAAGTGAATTTAGTTTCTTAAGTGATCTTGAGATAACACTGCAAAAGGAGGTATTGTGACCCAGAAGAGTATCAAAACACTCCCTTCCAATCTGTATTTAAATAGAGTTTAGGTCAAGATAAATCTATATCAAATATTCAGAATGAAGCACTTTGAAAGCTTTTAAGACTGGTATATATGCAGTTAATGTTTATCTTTCTAGGAGAAAAGAGTTGTAACAGACTCATCTACCCTAATTTTTCTGTTCTCAAATTCTTCTTTTTTTCTAATGCTACAAAAAAGTCTTATGTGGTGCTTTCATTCAGGGTATATTCTAGGAATTCAATAAAGTATAACGTATTTTAATGAATGTGGCCTTACTGTCCCTTTTGGTGCTTTGTTCCTTGTAAGGCCCTTATCCCATGGTCACAGAACACAAGCCTAACTTTCCTTTGAATGGCATCTTAATTAGACTACCTCATTTATGTTTTAAAACATATGTTTTGAAAGAAGTTTAGAGATTCATGGAGATGAATGGAGATGGAGAAGAAACAGTACAACTTTAACATGGCTTAGAAGTAAAACAACAAACTTTTCTAGATACCACTGAGGGGGAAATTTTTTGGATGGAATCAGTAACCATTGCTGAAAGTGGTGTCAGGCAGCCTGAGGATAGAGATGCCCATGGTGTCGATGGTGATGGTAATGATGGCAATGATGGTGATGATGATTTTGGAATAAGGAGATGGTGGTTATCAAATATGGAATCATCATTTTAGCCTGAGTGTTGAGAATGAAAAATCCATTTCAGAGGGTTAAAAAAAAGATTAGATGGAAAGAAAGTGAAACTTGAGGCTGTGGACCACACATGTAAGAAATCTGATAATTAAAAGGGAGATAAAGGCTAAAAATACTAAATAAAATAAATTTGTAGAATGAGATTTTATATATTTGAAGGCAGAAAAGGAGAAACTGAATGAAGAAGGAGAGCAGAGAATAATAAAGGTATGGAATCTAAGGCATGGATTACCTTCCAAAATTGGAAGAAAAAAATATGTAACTTTTTCTTGTTGGTTAAGAAGTCATAGAAAATAAGAATCAAAATAAAAGTGTAGTGAGATAAAGGGATATACATTGAGTGGGCTCATTCTTTTTTTTTTTTTTTTTTTTTTTTTTTTTTGCGGTACGCGGGCCTCTCACTGTTGTGGCCTCTCCCGTTGCGGAGCACAGGCTCAGCGGCCATGGCTCACGGGCCCAGCTGTTGCGCCGCCAGGGACCTCTTTTCAGTAAATTGGAAGCAAAGATTGTGTCTCACTAGGAAAATTGCCTCAGACATTCCACAGGAAAAAAAATGTGGCATAAAGGATCTAGCCTTGGCTGACAAGCATCTTAAGAAACATCAAGATCAGCAATAATTCTCTGGCTGTTTGCAACTAATAGATAATTCACTTGTTCATAAAAAGGTCAAAAAATTGTGTTCTTTAGAATGCATAGCAAATAATTAGATTAACTCCATTTCTTAATTTGTGGTTGTGTGTTCAGCAAATAGCCATGATCACAATATTGTCTCTCTAAATAGAACCAAATTTGATCAACTCAATGTTCATTATGAAGTAGTTGTTGAACAACTTCTATACTTTATGCCATATGAAATAAATTGTGATGAATACCAAAACAAATTATGAATTTCAGCAAGAAGAACCATAAGACTGATTTAATGAGAGAGAGAGAGAGAAAGAGAGAAAGAAAGAAAATTGTGCAACGCTTTTGTGTTCTAGTCAGGTGTCAAATTAATTTACTTGATGTCCAAATGTTGAGCATATTTTATTACCAAATACTGGAATATTTATGAATCATTGGTGCAGTTAGCCTTGTCTTGGTAATCTTTTATAATATGAGGTTAAATTTTTTTCATGACAGAAAAAATAAAAAACAGAAAAGTTTCAGAATAAAAGAACATACTTTTTCACTTAAGAAAAAACACTACAATACTTATTCCTCATAGCTACTCAGTTCCTTAGAAACTTCAAATTTCCATTTCCAAAAGCATTTAATAATCTTTTATTAGTTCCTTAACTTTTAAATGTTTTTGCTTACAGCATTTATTCCAAAGAAATAAAATCATATGTTTACACAAAAACCTGTACATGAATTTTGAGAGCAGTTTAGTTGTAACAGCCAAAAAATGGAAACAACCCAGACATCCTTCAATACATGAGTGAGTAAACAAATGGTGGCATATTCATACCATGGAATACTACTCAGCTATAAAAAGAACCACTAGTGACGCACACAACTTGGATGGATTTCAAAGGAATTACACTGAATGAGGAAAGCTGATCCCAAATGGGTACCTACTGTATGATTTCCTTTGTATAACATTCTTAAATGACAAAATTACAGAGATGGAGACCAGGTTAGTGGTTACCAGGGACTGATGTAGAAAGAGAAAATTTTGATTTTGACTATAAGATGTAGGACAAAGGGTCCTCATGATGGAACTATTGGCATCTTGACTATGCTGGTGTTCACAGGAATCTACAAATGTGGTGAAATTAAAGTCAAATATACACACAAACCCAAAAGAGTGGATATGAAACTGGTGAGATCTGAATAGGGTTGGTGGATTGTATCAGTGCCTACTTCCTGGTTGTGACATTGTGCTATATTTAGGCAAGACATCACCATTGATGGAACTGGGTGTAGGGTGCATGATATTTATTTATGTTATCTCTTAAAACTGTATGAAAATCTACAATTATCCCCAAATAATTTTTTAAACAAAAGATATTGTTCATGTTCAAGGGAGAAAGAGATCAGTTTTAGCTGAGAAATTGGGTAAGAGTAATCAAGGAAGCATCATTTGAGTTAGCCTTTAGAAGTTGAATATGATCTTTTTAGGTGGAGATTTCCTGGGACAAAATATTCCAGGTTGGGAGAAGAGAACAGGCAAAAGCATCAACTATATTTGTTCATTTTTTTTCCATGCCCCTAAAAGTACAGGAGCAAAAAAGGTTTTTGTAAATCTGAAAGAAAAATGAACCCAACATTATGTAGTTATAGTGTATACTTCTATTAACCCTTAATCTTACAGCACATTAGTGGAGGAAGAGAAGAACTGTCACTGCGCTGTCCAAAATTATATTTTTCTTTGTGCAGTACTAAACACCTGTGGCTTCTTGGCAGTACTATTGGTTTTATTCCAGAGACATTCATGGTAGAAACAGAATTTAAACTGTCATTCATGTTTCCCTTCTCTTCAAAGCACCATTTAAATCAGAAGTTACTGGATTCCTAAATGTTTGTGTAAGGACATCTTGTGACTCTGGTTTTTATGATGCCTGCATCCCTTCTGAAGTGAGACACAGTGTTTCTAAAAAATATAAAGGGAAGTAGGTTTGTAACTGACTTGTTCTACATGGACACAAATCTTACTAACCCCTTAAGTTAGATACTCTTTAGCTTATTTTAGATGACTTCAAAGACCCGTGCTTAGGAATATAGAAGGTAGTGAATTTCTTCTTCAGTCAAGGAATCTGCTCAAATATTTTCTCATAGATACTTTTCCCAGTGGCAAAAAAATAAATAAATACTACTTTGGACAACAATACATCACCTAGGTAAGCTCCCCTCTTGTACCTTTTATTACAATTCCACTTGTTAATTTACCACTTTTTATATTTATTTATTTTCTTTATTTCTTTGGCTGCGTCGGGCCTTAGTTGGGGCATGAAAGATCTTCGTTGAGGCATGAGGATCTTTCGTTGCAGCACGCGGGCTTCTCTCTAGTTGTGGCCTGCAAGTTTTCTCTTTCTGGTTGTGGCGCACAGGCACCAGAGTATGTGGGCTCTCTCATTGAGGTGCGCGAGCTCAGTAGTTGTGGCGCTTGGGCTTAGTGGCCCCGTGGCATGTAAGATCTTAGTTCCCCAACCAGGGATTGAACCTACGTCCCCTGCAATGGAAGGTGGATTCTTTACCACTGGACCACCAGGGAAGTCCCTAATTTACTTTTATATAATCAGAGTAGTGACTGATTGTACAGTAACTATGTACATTCCTTTTATGAAAGATTATATCTTCACTCTGAGATTAAAAGATACAAGAAAGTAGGTAACAGAAAGGAAAACACATTTGGTCCTTGAGCATAAGGTTAATTCTTGCTTTTCCAAAGAAATATGATATAAATATTCTAGGAGGTAATAGAGCAAAATTTGACAGGCAGTAGGTAATTTCTTTTAGGAAAAATCATGGTGAAGTTCCCTCTCATTTTTTGATCTCCGGATAATTCTATGATGTAGTTATTTGGAACAGAAATTTCTTTAGTGTGTTACATGAATTTATTCTTGTGTTTTGTAATCTCTGAGAATGAATGTTGAAATGGACTTGTGGGAATGTCAGCTATGTAGTAGTTATGCCTAGAGCTTCCTTGTAGTGTACGAAGACATACCTTTATCTAAGACAAAATTGGAATTGCTTAGAATTAGGTTCATGTCACACATTTCTGAATAGTTAGGGTAAACTAAATTATATAAATAAAACCATAAGCTAAATGTACCTGGAAGCCTTGCTATGTAAAGTTATCTCTGAAAAGGAAGGAATTCCTTTATAATAACCCATGTTTTCATTTTATATAAGATATAGATAGATGGACAATTGGGGGGTGCTTTGGCTTTTTCAGGGTGGGACAGGCATGAATCTGGAAGATAATACATAACGTTCCCTATTATTGTATAATAGTGTACTACACTACAGTAGTGAAATGTCTCTCACCATCAAAAATTTACATGTCAATACTGATTAACAGTAGCGGGAAAAAAAGCCAAAAATAAAACTACATTTTCTTTCTTTTTTTTCTTTTTTAATCAGTAGTTGCACTCCAGTGGACTTTGAGAATTGACCTGGAGACATGTCTTGCCCTGCCCTAAACTAGTATAGCCTCCATTCACAATCCCCTTGATTTCTGATCTTGTTTTAGACTATTTCCCTACCTTCCCCAGATTCCTGCTGGGCTGGGTTTTTTAAAAATATATTATTAAGTTTATTTAAACTAAAAACAAGAAACAAAGAACAGTTCACCCATTCCCCCTATATCCTACCCCCTGCGTCTTTCAACCACCAAAGTTTTCTCTGTTTCTACGAGCTTGCATTTTAAAATTTATTATTATTATTTCCAGATTCCACATATAAAAGCGATCACATGGTATTTGTCTTTCTCTGTCTAACTCATTTCACTTAGCATGATGCCCTTGAAGTCTATTCATGTTGTCACAAATGGCAAGATTTCATTCTTTTTTATGACTAAATAATATTCCATTATATATATGTACCATATCATCTTTATCCATTCATCCATCGATGGACACAGTTATTTCCACGTCTCGCCTATTGTCAATAATGCTGCAGTGAATATGGGGATATAGATATCTCTTCATATAGTGATTTTGTTTCCTATGGATATACACCATAGGAAAGTAATTCCAGAAGTGGAATTGCTGGATCATATGGTAGTTCTAGTTCTAATTTTTTGAGGGAACTTCATACTTTTTTTCCAAAAGGTTGCACCAATTTACATTCCCACTAAGAGTTCACAAGGGTTCCCTTTTCTTCACACCCTCACCAATACTTGTTATTTCTCATCTTTTTGATAATAACCAATCTGACAAGTGTGAGGTGGTACCTCATTGTGGTTTTGAGCTGCATTTCCCTGATGATTAATGGTGCTGAGCATCTTTTCATGTACCTGTTGGATGTATGTCTTCTTTGGAAAAATGTCTATTCTGATCTTCTACCTATTTTATAATCAGATTGTTGGGATTTTTTGTTTTGTTTTTGCTATCTAGTTGTATGAGTTCTTTGTGTATTTTGGATATTAGCCCCTTATCAGAAAAATGATTTGCAAATATTTTCTCTCATTACCTAGGTTGCCTTTTCATTTTGTTGATGGTTTCCTCTGCTGTGCAGAAGCTTTTTAGCTTGATATAGTCCCACTTGTTTATTTTTGCTTTTGTTGCTTTTGCTTTGGGTGTCACATTTAAAAAAATTATTGCCAAGACTTATGTGAAGAAGCTTCCCACCTATGTTTTATTCTAGGAATTTTATAATTTCAGGTCCTATATTCAAGTCTATTCCATTTTGAGTTAATTTTTGCATATAGTGCATGATAGTGGTCCAGTTTCACTCATTTGCATGTGGCTGACCAATTTTCCCAAGACTATTTATTGAAGAGACTGTTCTTTTCTTATTGCATATTCTTGGCTCCTTTGTCATAAATTAATTGAACACATATATGTGGGTTTATTTCTGGGTTCTCTATTCAATTTTCTATTGAAAAAAAGTCTGTTTTTATGTCAATACTTACTGGTTTAATTACTATAGCTTTGTAATATAGTTTTAAATCAGTGTGTATGATGCTTCTTATTCATTCTTTAAGAATTATTTATTGAGCATCTTTAGATATCAGGCACTGTGCAGAATGTTAGAAATAAAAAGCAAGCAAAATACATCACTTGTGTAAATTGCATATTGCTGGAGTGAAATTAAATATAATCAAATTTTGTACAAATATATCTACAATTTTCACTCTGGCTGCTATGGAGAACAAATCAGAAGGGGAAAGTTTTTAAAGATGTGCAATCAGTTATTATATACTAATATTCCAGGTGAGAGGAACTGATGTATGACATGTTTGGATATTTAAAACATAATAATTTTAATAAAAAAAATGCTATGTGAAATAAAAATAAGGTCATGGATTAACGTCAGAACTTTATGCATCTGGCACACTGTTTATATCAGGCACTGTACTAAATACTGAGCAGTGATCAGCATGCTGTTTCATAAACTTATATCCTAGTAGATGGAGAAAGAGTGAAATTAAACACAATGATTATTGGATATGGTAAATCTTTGCAAGAAAACAAAACTGGATGACATGCTAAAGTTATTGATCATAGTGCTAATCAGGGGTAGGGGGGCTCAATAAAGCATTCAAAGGAATACTCAGACAAATCCTCTCAGAATGAACTACCTTTTAGCTGAAACCTGGAAGAATGTAGCCAGCCATTGGAAATAGGAATGAGAAGACATTCTAGGCAGGATTAAAGCAAATGAAAGGGCCTATGATACAAAATGCCTTCACATATTAGAGGAAAAGAGCCTACACAGAGCTTAGTGAACAAGGCGGAGAGTGATACAAGATGTAGATAAAGGAGAGCAGGGCCAGATATTGCAGGACATTTTCAGCCATGGTAGGAGTTTAGATGCTGTTCTAACAGAAGAGTTTAAATGTCACTGTAATTTAAGTGGGAAGTAATAAATTACAGATAAATTACATAATGTTTTATCTTTTTAAAGATTATTCTGACCTTCTTAAGGAAAATTGATTGGGAAGGCAAGAAGATAAACAGGAAAACAAGTTTAGTAGTCTAAAATAGTGTCCAGATGAGAGGAGATTATTTAGATTTGAGTGGTGAAAATGGTATTAAGAGAAATTTAAAATTCTCTCTCTATATATATATTTGAAGGTAGAATTAACAGGATTTGCTGATGAACTGTTGGACTGTGGATTGGATTTAGATGATGAAGGAAAGAGAAGAACCAGAAATATTCTTGGGATTTTATCCTAAAAAAATGAGTTGGAAGTTTGTACCTTTTTCTAATAGGGAGAAGAGTGTGAAAGGGACCTTCTTTGAGGAGAGTTTACTATTAGACATCCAAGTGTTAAAGTTGAATAGGCTATTGGATCCATTAGACTGGAACTCAGGAGAGATACTGGGTGCAGAGTTGTTAGTCATCAGCATAGAAGTGACACTTAAAATTTACAGGCACCTGAGATTATCTAAGGAGAGAGTGTAGATGAAAAACAAAAGAGGTTCCAGGTAGAGATGGGTAGAAAAGAGCAAGAAGGCAAAGGAAACTGAGAAGAAAGCAGTGTAGTAGGAGGAAACCCAAGGGAGTGAGACGACAGCTGAGCCAATGGAGGAGAGAGAAGCCAAGCAGAGCAGGATCCACAAGTCTGAACTATCAAGTAAAACGGGAAGGTAGAAGTATACATTGGATTTGGTATAATGGAGGTTACTGGTCATGTTAACAAAGCAGTTTTATAGTGATAGAAAGAAAAACAGAAGCAAGACTGTGAGGACTGCGTAGTTAGTAGGAAGTGAGGAAGCAGAATATTTATTAAAAGGGAAACAGAAACGAGGGGACCATTTTAAGCACAGGAGATATTAGAGTGCATATATTGGATAGAATGTATGTAGCTGTTGTAGCTGTTGATAGATAATGATGCCAAGAGAAAGAGAAAAATGAAAGCAAATAGGGGCTGGGATACAAAGTGTAAGTAGAAGGAAGGATTAGTTTCCTTTCATTTCAGTGGGGAAGAACATGTTTGAGGCAAGGTAAGTCTTGTTTTTCCATGAAGTTTGCGTCAAGGTCATCAGCAAGGGAATAGGTGAGACTAGAGCATGGAGGCTATGAAAAACAGAGGTTATAAAAACAGTCACCAGGGCTTCCCTGGTTGCGCAGTGGTTGAGAGTCCGTCTGCCGATGCAGGGGACATGGGTTCGTGCCCCGGTTCGGGAAGATCCCACATGCCGCAGAGCGGCTGGGCTCGTGAGCCATGGCCGCTGAGCCTGCGCGTCCGGAGCCTGTGCTCCGCAACGGGAGAGGCCACAACAGTGAGAGGCCCGCGTACAGCAAAAACAAACGAACAAACAAACAAAAAAAAACGTCACCATAGACAATGGGATAGTGAATTTATTAAGGAAAATAGAGTAGAATCTCTGGGTAGTTCTTAGCATCCATTTGAGAATTAAGGTCTGGAATATAACCAGTCAACCTGGTGTGGTGTTCTTTCAGCTATGGTCAGTGGCAGGCAGCAAGAGTGGAGAAGGGAGATTTCTGGGGTCAGCCAGCACTGTGAAATGAGCATAATGAAGGGAGAAAAAGGGCAAGATAGTTTAACATATTTATACCAGGTAATTGTAATAATTAACAATGGAACACAAGCTGGTAAATTAAGGGCAGGAAGGGAGTAATCGAGTGACAAAATTAGGTCTGGCAAATTGCTGCTGATGACAAGTCTAAGTGATGATCTTGAGAGAGAGCATTTGAGTTAAGAATATGGGAAAATATTGTGAAAGGGTAGGTAGTCAAGAAGCCAAGAGGTGAGACTTCTGAGACAAGTCATCCACATGTAAAGTTAGCACCAAGGAATATAAAGCAACCTTGTAGGATAAGTGTCTTGCACATCTTTCTGAAACCAAGCTCTCTGAGGGTTAGTAATAAAAACTTACCTCGGAGGCCAGTAAGTTATTGCTTTTTGATGTGGACATTGTCAGGTTTTGCTGATAAATATGGAATACAGAAGCATTTATCCCTAATGTAATGTCTTCCAAAGCCCTGACTTGTTCCATAAGTTCTGTTATCCTTTATCTTTTACAAACGTGGGTGCAAATGAGTAGCAGGGAGCCTAATGTTCCAGAGTGAATTACATCTAACTCAGTTCTGATCTACACATTGCCACCTATCTTCTGGTGATGTGTTTTGCCTGCCAGTTAGGAGCTCCTGATATAGTGGGATCTATTTTCACATACAAGAGGGATACATTTATTTCCCATAACCCTTCTCCTTGTACCATTTGGTCAGCTAGTCTTTGGAGCATCTATTACTTTATGAAAATTACATTGGTTGATTTACAGAAAACAAACCCAAAACTTTTGAGTTCTAAAACCTAGGCTTTAAAATTGAACTGAAGTTTGCCAGGACACAGAATAACACATGATGTCGGAATACGCTTTTCTACCCCCTGAAATTGGATCAGGTATTCTGGCTGCTGCTACATCTCTGGAGGTTCCTGCCCATCAGCACTGATTCAGACTCCCATGTGCTTCGTCAGGTGATACACCCTCATTTATTTGACAGATTTGTACCCCCCAGTATTTACTGATGATCATCTGAAGCATACCTGGATTTGTTATGTACTTTGGAGGCAAAATCTAGGCCAGCTCCGGTACCCTGTCACCTATAGCCAATTTGTTTCCCCAGCACAGGCTGTGCTGTCTAGCGAGCGGTTCTTGGTTCAGTCACAGATTTTTCTATCTTCCTGTTCTGCTTCTATTGATTTGACTCCAGTGTGTCTCTTGACTGACATAGCCTATGTCAAAGTGCTGCACACAAAACTCATGTATAAGAAGATGTAGTTTTCCCTTGAAAAATGTGTCACTTATTTGGGGAAAGGAAATGGGGGAAGGCTTGGGACTGAGGGAACTTCCTCTGCTCTGGGGCCAAGTGTGAAAGTGTGAAAGAGGAGTCTGGAAACAAATAGAGCTGAGAATGGACACTGTCTTAATCCTACGTACTCTGGTACTAAGGGCCTGCTTTGGGTAAAATAGCTCAGCAAGGCTGACCTTGGGTTGTCAACCTCTGAAGTGCTGCATCCCTGAGCTGAGGTCACACGGAGGAAGGTGAATGGCTTATGACTTCATTCACTTTGTCGTGTGACTTTAAGCAGGTGATTATAGAAACATTTAAAGCACTAAATGAGAAGAAAAATGATTGCTAACATAAATGGTATATGTTACAAATGTAATCTATCTTATAAAAAATTTATGAGGTAGGTATTCTATTATTATTCTCAGTTTACCTGGGAAGAATATGAAATCTGGAGATGTTAGGCACCTTGCCCAAATTTGCCAGCAAATACTTGCCAGGGCCAGTGCATGAATTTTGTTTTTCCCATTCTAAATCACCCATTAGTAACATTTGTAAAGTTCACCTGCTACCCAAGGCAAGTGACAATGGACCTCAATTTCCACATCTGTCAAAGGGTGGATTGGATTTGAAGTGTCTAGCATCTCTAGCACTAAACATGCTATCATTTTCCTGGAGATTTATAAGCAACATTATTCCCATCGAAAACACCTGCAAAAGCACTATTTGTGAATTTGCCATATGTTTTCAGCAGAATGATTACACTTATTTCCCCACGGAGTAATGTGATAAGAATTTTTGTAGGGTTGGTGTTTATGATGAAGTATTTCAAACGATTTTATGTTTTTAATAGGTTACATTAAATCTTTGGAAAGTAGTGGATAAAAAGAATGAATATATTTGTAAGTGGAATAAATCTACTCACCTTCGGTCTTGGGTTCTGCACATGGCAAAAAAGAAAACTGTAATGATCATTAGAACTCATGAGGACCCAAGAAGATTTTTAAGCACCTGAATTATTTATGTTAATGATTAAATGATCATGACTATATTATTATCAAGACAACTCAAATTCACAAAAGTTTTAAAAAACAGATTTGTAAATTTTCAAATTTTCAGTCCTATAAAAATGTTATTTTTACAATATTTACAGCATTTAAGTAATACTTTTATTTTTAGGACCATTTTTTAAATTTAGAATGAATATTTAGAACATTACAAATGTCATTATTTTATTTGGTTTAAATGCCTTTTCTGGCTGTTTAATATTCTTTTCTCATATTACCTAAAATTTTCCAAGAAAAAAAATGAATATGGAAGAAGATAGATTCACAGACACTACACTTGATCTTTATTATTCCAAATGATGACTGGTACTTTAAAATAGGGCAGAGAGTTTTGCCTACATATATAACTGATACACTGAAGAGCTATAACTCAGAGTACAATCCAAAGAACAACTACTCTTCTCCACTCCTAGCCATTTAACTCTACTCTGTGAAATCAGGCTACCTGCTTACACCAAGATGATAACAAATATCTCCTGGTGACTTTTAGTAACAAACAAATAAGCAGAATCCTCAGTTCAGTAATTAGTATATCTAGAGCCAGTGCTATTAAAAATGTTCTATATTTGTGCTGTCCAGTAAAGTAGCCACGAGTAGTTATCAAGCACTTGAAATGTGGAAGGAACAGGGTGACTAATACACTGAATATTTAATCTCATTTAATTCTAATTAATTTAAATAGTCAAGCATGGCTAGTGGCTACTGTATTGGCTAGCACAGGTGTAGACCAGGGTGATCTTCAAAACCTCCAAACTTTATTTTAAAAAGCCTCTTTCTCTTACCCAGCCCAGTGTCCTTTGAGGTTAGAAGCCTATGACAAAGATAGAAAGTTCAGTCAACTTCTCCCTTTACCCTATCATTTGGCCAGATTCCCCCCACCTGCACCCCATGCACCCTTCCCAAGAGTCTCTGTGATGGGAGAGGAGGAGGCATTAAGGTCAGGATGGTGGGGAAGCAGCACACGAGTAAGGACAGACAGCCTTTGAGAACTGGCCACCTCTGGCTCTGACCAGTGTTTACAGCTGATTCCTTCTAGGCTGGGTGATCCATGTTGCCTCCTTTTCTTGGATGCCTTTGAAATGACTGGAAACTTTCTGCTGTGACCCCATGAAATAAGCAATACATTTTCCTTCAGCTACACATTTATATTCCTTCTCTCTCCCTTTTGAATCCAGTAGTTTCTCGTTTTTTTTCTGGAGGGGGTCACTGTGCCTCTCCAGGCAGTCTTCTTACAGAAGATTTGAGGTGGCTCTGGACCTTCTCTCACGGTCTTCACTATGGTCCATGAGAAACAGTTATGCAGCTTTTCCTCTCTCTGGAATACAGCTAGAGTCTAATGCTCTCCAGCCCACTCTGTTCCACTTGTTCACTTCTGGTTCATGAGAAACACTCATGTATCCCTGTCCTTATGTCAAATGGGAACATAGAAAGCTTCTGAAACTACCTGGTTCTCTCTCTCCTCTCCCCATGGACGAGTAACCATACTTCTCATATACACACTTTTTTAAAGCATGGATTGAGTCTGAGCTTTAAGCCCCACAGACGCCAGGGGACCACAAGGTAAACTCTCCTTCTGTGAGGGAGAGGACACGTCATTCCTACTCTGGAGGGTGAAGTTGGGCATCATTTCAAAATGACAGCTCCTTGAGGAGACTCTGCCACTAATAACCAATGACTATCTGAGTCCTGTTCACCTCTTTATAGACTGGGGGGTGAGTGGTCAGCTCAGCTAAGGACCTAGGCTGCTTCCTTTGCAAGTCCTACCTAAGTGATTCAGATTTTCACTTCACAATGTTGGAAGAGCTGACACTTAATATCTCAAAGGTCTCAGCTGAAACAGGAAGAAAATTGTATTACATGTGCAATTATATAAGCCATTCTTTATCCTAAACATTTTATAATACATGCATTATTTTATATCAATCCTATATGGAATAAGTATTGTTAATATACTCATTTTACAAATGAGGAAGCTAGGTGAGATAAATAACTTGCCAAGGTCACATAGATTAGGAAAAAATGGCAGGCTTAGAATAAAATCTGGAACTCAAATTTTCATTTCCTTAAATTCACTCTATTGTACTCCTTTCCCTAGTTTAGTTACTTTAGTCATCAGTTTCTGCAGCCACAAAGTAATATGTTGTATTCGCGTGTATAAACAAAATGTGTGTGTTCATCTACAGAGCAAAATATTTTATATGAATATATATTAATAAATATATATATCATATTTTTCTAAGTCACAGTTTTTCCTCCTATATTTTCATATACTATACATTTTAGTACTTCTTAGAATCAGTGTAAAAGCTTGCTGTACTAAGGTAGTGCCTTTTTCTCCAGAAAAGTCATTAATAAATGACTGTTATATTTAACAATTTGGCATTCTTAGAATCAAACACATACCAGAATAACTGAGTCATTCAAAGAGAGACTCTGATAGTACAAGTATGCATTGACTCATTCCTAACAGAAAAATATCAAGGATCAACAGGAAATAGCTAACATGTAAGCACACTCTGATCAGAGTCCATGACCAATGAGATATATTCTTAAGATTTGATGAGTAAACAAAACAGTTAGAAAATGCAGTTTGGGAGAGTTTGAAAAGAAAATAAAACTAGCTCTTATTGGGGTAAAAATAAGTTATTCTTCCATTAGTCTATTGATAAATACAACACATAGTTAAATGTATGATACTGTACTAGTCAGAATTAATGGTTCTAAAGAATGTAAAAGGAAAAAATATTCAGGCTTTTTGTTTGATCAGGAAAGAGATATGTGAACAACTCTTACAATTTTGTAATATTTATTTTAACTTTACCTTGAATACAGTTACCAGTCCATTAGCTTTATTTAACCTAAGCCTTTTTAGAATGCGCAAACTTCTCTATTTTAAAGGCATGGGTACTCTGCTACTGTTGCTACAAAAATAAATATATCTGCATACACGTACATAAAGGTTGATAGTGTAAACATGTCAGGATGTATGAAGCTAATTTCACATCTCTATCATGAACACATACATCCTATGAGCATGATAAATTTATCAGATGTGTGCACACAGGACTTTATAAGTGAAATAATGAAGTGCTTCATTTATGTATGAGATCTAAGGAAGTTATGTGATTCTCCCACGTGCTACAGCCAGTTCTTAGCAAAGCCAGAACAGATGCATTGAGGATTCCTCTTACATGTACAGAGAAAGAATGTTTTGAGATGTCTAGGAAGAGAAATGATTCTTAGTTTCTAGATTATTCTCAATCTGTAACATTATATTATTAAATTTATATTTTCTTTTAGCAGAATATAATTTCAGTACTTAGCGTAGCCAAACACATACAAATACAGTTTGGTAGTGAACAAAAGTTGCATCCTGGGAATAAATATGATTGATGGTATTTATAAACAAACATCTGTATATATCAGATGCTTTCATATATGAGAAATATATGCTCAATAGCACAAAAAATATCATAATTTTCCTTGTCACATTCCTACTTCCTCCCTTCTAGTCCAATCGATATTTATTCTAATATCAACTTATTCTTATCTCCTGATCTAACAAAACCCCAGTTTCATCCAGTGTCCTAACTTCTTAGAACACCCTTAACAGGTCATTTCATTTATTCTTTAGAGTGACCCTCTGTTTCTTTCATGAATAGAAGTCACTGTGAGTAAGTGAAAATGTGAGCTTTATTACAGTGATGTGTCTCTTTCCTTCCTGAATTTTGCAGCAGAGGGAGATTTCAGCCTACTTCGTGCATAGCAGTTGAGGGTGGAGGGCAACTGGGAGTAGTCACAATTTTATCTATCACTTTTGTCAGCTAAATAGAACAATTTCCTTTCTACTCAAAGGAAAGAAAAGAAACATGGGCTCTACTATAGTCAGAAAAAGTTATCTTCTGAGATTTGAAGACATTTCCAGTTGAGATGGTAGAGGAAAGAAGAGGTTGCTAAGACTTGCATGTGCCCCGTATCACGTGCTTTTAAAAAATGATTATTTACTTAAAAATTGCTATAGTTAGGATAGTTCTGAATCTCGTGTTTCACATTGCATTAAAGTTTCACTTAAAAGTACAGTTGACCCCTGAAAAATATGGGTTTGAACTGCATGAGTCTACTCATACATGTGTTTTTTCAATAAATATACAATTGGCCCTCCTTCAAGCGCTTCACATCTCTGGATTCAACTGAGGACCATCGCAGTTGTTTGAATCCACAGATGATGTATCTGTGAACACGGAGGGCCAAGTGCACTATGCCATTTTATAAGGGGCTTCAGCATCCATGGATTTTGGTATCTGCAGGGACTCCTGGAACCAATACCCTGCAGATACCAAGGGACAACTGTAATTGTAATTTCTCAAAATTTAAAATGATAGATTGTTGGAACATACTGTATTTCCTACTTTGTATGTTTAATGTTTATTCATCTGATAAAGACTGAGTATCTATGGGTGGCAAGGGGCTGGGAATACAGAGATGAATAAGAAATGATCACTGACTATCTAATGTATAAAAGAAACAGTATAGCAGAAAGATGTGAGGTCAAGAACTGTCTATTCAGTTTATGATCCTAAGATATCTATTGATAAAATCTCTACCATAGAATCAGAGAATTTTAAAACTGAGACAGTATTCAAATCTAATCTATTACACTAATTTATTCATCTTAAAATAGAGACAATATGTCCCAGAAATTATAATTTCCATATAATAATTACTGAGCCTATTCTATATGCCAGGAACAGAGGGAACAGCAGAGAAAAATATAAATTAGGTCCTGCTCACTACTCTTAGTCATTTCAAAATATGTGGTGAGTGCTCTGACAAAAGAAGTCAAGAAAACTAAAGGAGCACAGATGGACAACTTGCCTAGATTCTGAGGGTTACTTACTGGTGGAAGTGACATTTAAGCTGAATCCTGAGAGTTGAATAGGAGTTTTCCATCAAAGGAAATAAAAGGTAATGCTGAGATTTCAGGCCAAGGAACTAGTAAATGTAGAGACTCATCGGTTCAGTTACATATGTTAAGTTTGAAGAAACTCTAGAACATCTAAAAAATGGGGAGAAGGCAATTCGATAAATGACTCTAAGCCTCAGAAGAGATTTGGGTTGGCCTCTCTGTATAGGATACCTTTCTTGGACTTCTTTGCCCAGCTAATGCTTAATCATCATTGAAAATTGAAATCATGGATTATCTCTTTAATACCTGAACTAACCCCATCTGAAATATTTCCATAGCAGGGGTATTTGTCACAGCTCTTATTACCTTTTTCAATTTTTTCTTTTCTTTTATTACAAAATAAATATCCTCAAGGAAATGAGAAAGATTTGCTTCTCCATCTACCTCCATTCCTTGAAGGTAGTAAACAATGCCTCCTTTCTGGGACCAATCTTACTGTCTGGAATAATTCGAGATATATAGTAGGCAACTGTAGTAAATGTGTGTTGGATTTAAATTTACTGACTAAATAAAGCAAAGCTATGTGTTGCTACATAAGCAATAGAATTTCGGTCAGATCCAGATCATTCAGGGTCTTGTATGCTAAGTCAAGACTTAGGATTTATCGTTTTCATTTTGACTACCACTCTAATTGTTAGTGTCTAAAAGAGTTATTCTATAATGATTTATGTGCATTTTAGTGGACATTTATTCCCATCCTTGTGAATGTCAGATATGAATTATGTGTAACCTTGGAAGTTATGATGTTCCTTATTCAAATGGTTAATGATAAGATAAGGCATTGGATTCTATTTGCTTTTGCTAAGCTAATGTCACCTTTTTTCAGCTCTTTGACATGTGTACAAAAAGGAAAGAGCCTTGCCCTTGCCTTGGTACTCTGGAAAACTGGGCTCTATTTTGGGTCTGCCACTTAATTTATACATATATATATGTTTGCATTTTTATCACTTCATCTGTAGAATTTGGTGGTTGGATTAAATTATACCTAAATACACTAGGGCTTAAATATGTAGTGAAATTATACCTAAAGCACACTAGGGCTAAATTGCTGATAGCTCCTTCCTCAATCAAATCCTGTTATCTTTTTGGTCCTACATTAGGTTTCATGTTTAGACTTTGCTTATTATGAATCTACCCATTTTAGATGGGCTTCTTTGATTAAGAAGCAAACTGACTTCCTCTAATAAAATCTTCACCAAAAGCACTAATTGTAATAATTACTTATCAAACTTAATACAGATGTGTTTTAAAAGATCCACTTTATACTTTTGTTTCAAAATTCTGTTAATATTATTCTGAGTAAGGCAAGGGTTTACAGTTCTAACTGAGAAATTCACAAAGATTATGAGCTAATTTGATAGACTGCCAAATGCATATTAATTTTTATAAACTTGTGAAATGTATTATTTCCATGTTTAATTGAAGGAATGATAACAGACCATTGTAGCAATTCTCTTATTGTAAGTGGTAAGATTGTGAATTAATCACATGGATGACAATAACTTGTTACTATCTACAACTCCATTTTGATGTGTAAAATGCCTATCAAAATGGTTTCATTTCAGCAGCCCTAAAATAAAAAGAAATTTAGTAGTTAGCATGTTTATGCACACCACACACAAATGTAAATATAGATACTAATATCTTCAGGGTTTTGTTATTGTGATTTCCCAAATTATTTTAAGATTTATTTTATATGAGTCTATACCAATGCTGTGACGGAGAGATCTAAAGCAGTAGCACCTGTCCATACCTGAAATGTAGGCAGTGTTATGGAAAAACTAAATTTCTGATTTTATATAATTATAATTATTTTAAATATAATTTTAAAGAGCCACCTATGTCTAGTGGTGACTGTATTGGACAGCACAGGCCCATAGATTTAAAACCGGATTTTTAAAATATAACCATTTTCATGGCATTTGTTTCATAGAAAAATTTTAAAATTCTTATTTTTTTACTGAAAATTTTCAAGTAATAAATATGTTTTCAAACGTAAGTAATGGCAATATACATTTTTTAGTTTTTAATTTCATAATAACAATACATTCTTAAAATATTATGTCGTAATTGTAGCCAGCACCTAAAAGATAAAGGATAACTGATTTATGGTCTTTGTATTTGCATTTATCCCCTTTTAGCAGCATCAAAATGCCAATTCATTACATGTTTAGCATGTTCATTTCTTGGTATTTAAAGGCTTTCCAAGCTTGCTAATTGTTAAGATTAAATGCCAGGCTCTTCTCACTCTTCTTTGCCAACGTAACTTTAATTTTCACACACACACACACACACACACACACACACACACACACTTCCCTTTCCTTTACACTGAGAATACCTTATATTTTATAGTGACCTGAAGCAGGCTGAAATCCCTCCAAAAAGAAAGCTGGGTGAATTTCCGTAACACTGTACCTTTAGGCAGCCTTCACAGGAACTAAAGAACGCTGCCAGCCCCCTCCCCTACCCAGAATGAAGCACAAGATGTAGTTTGGTAGTTTACTCCACAGGCAAATGCCCAATTATCTTCTGTAGTTCTCAGTGCCTGAATTCTAATGCCTGCATAAGTGGTATAAATGTCTGTTCTTGATATTTTGTACTAATGAAATAATAGTCCAAGTTATTTGCCCTTTGAAATGATCTCAAATGGCCACTTAGTACACAATCATCCTTTTGCACCAATAGAGGTAAGAGAGACTATGACAATCAGGGTGTAGTGAAAAATAAGACTTTTAAGGATTGACTCATTCTGTGTCCCTGGGGTAGTGATACTTGGGACAACTCTACATGTAGACACTGGGATAGTCTTCATAAATCACTGTTGTGACCCTGTTACTCCTTTGTTTAAGAAGTTGCAATTGCCTCTGCCCCATTTGCTTAGAACAGTAATCTCTAGAACTTTTAATCATGCAATTCTGGTTAGGAAAAAAATATTGAGCATACACTCATATGCATATTTATATTATACTCATGTAGCTATTAGATATGTATACAATATTGTAGGTTTTGTTTATCATATGATTTTTATGTTTTGGAAAATACATTTTAAAAACCTGTTTTTATATTTGGTCCCTCACGATTCATCATTTGCAAATGGGACACACCTTGTTCGGAGATCACTAGCTTAGGGAATCACTAAGCTAGTGATCACTTTCCAGGACCAGGTGATAGCTCTTCCCTTTCTTTCCTACTAATTTTCCATTACTTCTCTCCATAATTCTTCTGTACCAACCATTTTCAAATTCATTTTGAGTTGAATTTTTTTAATTAAAGTATAGTTGATTTACAGTGTTGTGTTAGTTTCTGGTGTACAGCAAAAAGATTATACATATTCTTTTCCATTACGGTTTATTATAGGATTTTGAATATAGTTCCCTGGGCTATACATTGGGACCTTGTTTATCTATTTTATATATAGTAGTTTATATCTGCTAATTCCAAGCTCCTAATTTAACCCTCCCCAACCTCCTTTCCCCATTGGTAACCATGTTTGTTTTCTACGTTTGTGAGTCTGTTTCTGTTTTGTAAATAACTTTATTTGTATCATATTTTAGATTCCACATACAAGTGATATCATATGGTATTTGTCTTTTTCTGACTTCACTTGGTGTGATAATCTCTAGGTCCATTCACGCTACTGCAAATGGCATTATTTTTTTCTTTTTTATGGCTGAGTAAATTTTTTATGTGTAGTTTTTTTAAACGTTTTAATTATTCAAATAATTTTATATAAAAATATTTAAATAGAAAAATATTGATATCTTCAACAATTGTGTTGCAAATATAATTCAGAACTCTGTATAAAGCTTCCTTGGCTCCCTCTATAGATGTAGTTGAAGTTCTTCTAAATATGTTCTTTGAGAATTTTGCAATCTGAACTTTTTCAAGAATTGTAAATATATTCTTCCTCCTCCTTCCACTAATCCTCCTCTCTCTCTTTCCTCTCCTCTTCCTCCATCTGCCATTCCTTAATTCAAATGTATGCACATCCACTCATTTAAATTTAAAAGTAAATATTCTGTTGACTAGTGTACACATAAGCCATGGACAATGAAATGCCAGATAGATTAGCTTGGCATATTCTCACACCATAGAATCACAGAAATTTGCACCATGGCGAGTGAAAGTTATGTGCTGTATTCTGAGAATATTGTGATACAGACGTTGTATTGTAAGTTCTGTTTGCTTACCGTATGATTTTCATGTTTAGAAAGAGAAATGTGAACGGTTGTTGGATGTTTCAGTGATTTAACTTTAAAACAAATGATCTCCTACTAAAAATAATTTAAAAGTTCTTGATCATTTTATAATAATTTAGGAAAACCCTATAATTTTCAGGTCAGTCATTAGAATTATCAGTTTTATAACTGTAGTTATTTGTGATTCATGATTAACTTTCTTTCTTTCCTCTCTCTTTCCGTCCCCCACCCCCTTACCTCTCTCCCTCTCTCTGTCTCTCTCTCTTTCTGTAAAACAAATGCAGAAATAAATCAGGGATTTCTGCAAACCAGCCATGATGGAACAAGAGGGACAAAATTTACCCTCTCATCTTAAATAACTAGAAACCTCAACAACATATATGAAACAATGATTTTCAGACATTGGACAACAGGCAGCTGAGTACAGTAGTCCCTGAGAAAAGGAAAGCAAATGAGAGGAACCCTAGACATACCTCAGCTCACTGTCTAGATAGAGGTCCCAGCCACGTTATTGGACAGGAGAACACATTAAGAAACTGGCAGTTTCTCCAAGTTGAGCAGTCAAGAGTTCAGCATTCAGGAGGGGCTAATTTGCAGGATAAGATATTAGAAAGACAGAGAGAGAGAGAGAGAGAGAGAGAACACTCCAAAGGTCTTCAGAAGAGTCCCTTTGAGTTTTTTTGCAAAGTACTTATTTGCACTTGCATGTGGGGTAACTACTGAAGATAGGGAAATAACCCCTAGAAAAGATTTGAAAGATTAAACCCCAGAGAGCACATCAGGCTGGGAGTGTTTTGTGTTTCAGCAATCCAGAATGGACCAAACTCCTAATGCACAGAGCATGGGTTAGAGTCTTCAAGAGTAGTATTTCAGTATTAGAGACACATTAGCTAGAGATTGAAAGGTGTTCTGGACTTATGATGGTAAAACTTAAAAGCAAACTTCAAAAGGATGAAACTGATTCCAAGCACAAAGCCTAATAGTGTTTTAAATGATTACAACAAAATCCAGCCACGAATAATGTAAAATCATACGTCCAATGTTAAATAAAAAATTATTAGTCATGCAAATAAGCAGGAAATGGGCCCTATACTCAGAAGAAAGATCAGTCAATAGAAACAGACTCAGAGATGACAAAAATGACAATTAAAAATAAGGACATTAAAACAACTGTCTTAGCCAGTTTAGGCAGCTATATCAGGATACCACAGACTGGGTGGCTTAAACAAAAAGCATTTATTTCTTACAGTTCTAGAGGCTGGGAAGCCCAAGATCAAGGCACCAGCACATCCAGTGTCTGGTTAGGGCACTCTTTCTGGTTTGCAGATGTTCATCTTCTCTTCGTATCCTCACATGGTAGAGAGAAAAAGCAGAAAGAGAAAGCCTGTCTCGTCTTATAAGGGCGTTGACTCCATACATGAGAGTTTCTCCCATGACCTAATAACCTTTCAAAGGCCCCACCTCTTATACTATCACACTGGGAGGTTAGGATTTCAGTATAGAGGGGAAGGTACAGATATTCAGTCCATAAAAACAGCTGATACAAATATACTTCATATGGTCAAAGAGATAGAGGAAAATGTGACACATTAATAAGAGATATAAAAAATACCCAAATATAATATCTAGTGATAAAAAGTACAATGCATGAAGGAAAAATTAGGACCTTAGAATGGAAAGAAGAGCATCAGAAATGGTACCTAAGTGTACAGAAGACCTTTCTTTTCTCATTTTCAATCTCATTAAAAGTTAATCATTTAAAAATGTATTAGCCATTGAGTTATTTTTGACAGCAAATCTAAATTCCAGATAATTGAGGTTTTTAAAATAGATTTCTTATTGGTATTAATGATGGTAAAGTAAACAAATTTTAAGAATTTTTGCTTAAAATTGATATTTCATTACTGTAATTTTATTTAATGTATTTTATATAATAATAAATTACTATGTGAGGTATCATTTGAAATAAGGGTTCTGTTGCCCAAAAAGAAAAAAAAAACACAAACATACACAACATTTAAAACCAGTGCCTAGGAAAACAGGTCTTTTATCTAAACAGCAGCTGGATTGGTCTTTATTCAGACTCCATAACGTTCTCTGTGTTATTTCCTCTGTCTCAAGCTTGTTCTACCTGCTTCGATTCCAAATTCATTTCTACGTAACGACGTCCTCCCCATCTTTCATAGTACAGCTGGTCTCTTCTATGATGACTTCTCTGACCACTGCATATATTTCACTCTCTTGTGAGCTAGTCTGACACGTCATAATATTTTAACATTATGTCCCGGGTGCTTCATAGGATACGTGTCACACAGCAAATAATTCATGTATATTTGGGAAATAAATGAGTGAATAACACATAAAATATGCATATGATAGTAATCAGGGTTTACACTCTTTATTTTCTCAAAGTTAGTAATGTCACAGATGAAAATGTTGGCCACTCTTCTGAAATGAAAGTATTTGGAAGGCAGGGATCTTTCCTCTTATACTTTTGAATCATTGAATTCCTCTCCTCAGCAGCATACAGGAAGTATATATAAAATAGGTTACAATCACATGTATCTGAGCACCTCACCCTACAGATGAGATAACTGGGCCCAGGAATCCAAAATCTTTTCAGTTGAATTGGAGCCATAACCAAACTTGGTTTCCTATGACCTGGCCCAGATCCTATCCATTCATTCAGCAAAGGAACATGAATACTTACTTTCTGCCTACTATTTTCAGAGATGAAATTATTGAAGATTCTGGCATAAATAATTGCTAGTCATGGCTTCATGGTCTGGATTGACCCTCTAAACTTAAAACAAACACTCTAGAGAACTACATTCAGTATCGTAGTCAGTATGCCAAATAATTTTGTTTGTTTGTGCTAATTAGGTTTAATATTTTAGAATCAAAGAGATTCCTAATGAAGCTCACATTAAAAAAAACCCAGAGTCAGGTTAAATTTTATTAAGTTTATGTAAATTTTGACCTTTACTGGAATTCTAACTTCTCCTTAAAATAATAATTTAAAAAGTGTGAAAATATAGGTTTTAGCAACTTTTTAAGGGAAGCATGTCTTCATTAATGAAGTTTCTCTCTTTCTAGATCTTTTGGGTAAATATATTTCTTGGTATAAAAATTATCTTTAGTAACAATGAATAAACCAGACATAAAATGAGGTTGCAGAGGTATTAGAGATGTATAAAGAAAGCTGTAGAAAAGCATATACCCCCTGCTCCCTGAAATAGGAAGCTCTATTGCTACCAAAGGCAGCAACTGGAAAAGAGATTAAATACTTGATTTGAATGACCTCATATTGGCTTAAGAATCAATGACTGGAGACTGACCACTGATCTCTCTACTACACTTTGAAGACTTTAGAGTAATATATGACTCTTAATCTTCTGAGTATCCATAATATCTGGCTCTAAATGAATAAATAATTTGATGAACGAATAAATGAAGAATGAATAGGCAATACTATAAAAATGCTATGGAATTTTTGTTTCTATAGGGTCATTTCCAGTTTCTATTTTGTATTCTCTAAACCTGAAGAGAAATTTTAAGTAGCATGTTAAAAGTAAATGCTAGGGCTTCCCTGGTGGCGCAGTGGTTGAGAGTCCGCCTGCCTATGCAGGGGACACGGGTTCATGCCCCGGTCCGGGAAGATCCCACATGCCGCGGAGCGGCTGGGCCCGTGAGCCATGGCCACTGAGCCTGCGCTTCTGGAGCCTGTGCTCCGCAACGGGAGAGGCCACAACAGTGAGAGGCCTGCATACCGCAAAAAAATAAAATAAAATAAGTAAATGCTAGCTGTACTTCCATCGTCTCAACTTCAGACAGAAACTCTATGTGTCACATACCATTATTTTATGCGGGTATACATGAAGTACTAGAGAGACATTTGCCCCAAGAGAAATTTCTTCGATTGTTGAATCACAGCCTTACAAGTATTCAACTATTTGTGCACACTGAAATGAGAGTCAAAGAAGATAATAGTCGTACTTGTAATATTTTAGATTTTTTAGAAGATATTGTTGTATTCCTTAAGTAATTAAAATCCATGAAATGTAATTTAAAATGAGAATCACTAGCAGAAAGAAAAAATATAATAAAGCTGACAAAATCCAGGTGTGGAAGAGAAGAGGTGGCAGGTTTGAGGTAAACTCCTTAATTTTTCCTAGAGGAGAGCAAGTTGATTTGGTCTAACAATGATAAACCAAGATATAGAGGGATAGAGCTGTTATTTAGAACTGTCATGGAACTAGCAATGTTACCCTTGGGAATGAGACTAGAGGTGAGGTGAGGTGAGAGAATTTCAATTTCTATTATACTTCCATTGTCATTTGAATGTCCCCTTTCCTCACCAATATATTTTCAACCATTAAACTATTGATAGTTTTTACACAATTTTACTGAGATGCATACCCCTAGAGGTAGCCAAAAGGTCTTGAATTACAGGTTTTAACTAATAAACAAAAGCTTTTCATCCATTGATAAAATCTTTGAATAGCATGCAAAGTCATCCAGGTTTGGACAAACCTCAGAAAGTTGGCATTCAGCTCCCCTCTCTTTCCACCTATAAACAGCATAAAAATAAAGGACCATCACTGGACACCACAGTATCACAGCTCTTCCTGAAACACATCTTTATTATCATTTTCTCAAGTAATTTTTAAAAGTCTGGTTCTTAATGCAGAATCCTATTAAAGAAAAACAAAATGAAGCAAAAGAATTTAACATATTTTACACCCCTTCCCTTAATTCCACCTACCAAGATCCTCATTCTTGGGGCCACTTGTTATCATTCTGGATGTATCACTTATCCAATATGATTTTTAAATCAACTGTTATATGTAAAGCTAGGCATTTTGGAGGCTTGAAGGGGTATAGAGACTGAAATATATAGTACATAGAATTCTAAGTATGTAAGTTCATTAACATATTTTCTTCAACTTCCAGCTAACAATACCATGACAGTTTATTGTGGGTCCAAACAATTCCTCTAAGGAATGAGAACACCAACTTTGAGCTCATTCAATAAACATGGGTTTAGCATCTAAATGAGAGTCTTTTTCCTGCCAGTTTGTTTCCCTCTCATCATCACTCTGCCTCCTTCAGCAAGTCTTTTTAAAGAATCAGTGACCCATCGATAGGCGATAGGCACACTCATGGTGTGTGCAGCCCTATTGTTTAACACTGTGAAATTCTGTCTGCCAGACGGTGCCATAGGGAAACGTTGTCACTGGCAGGTGGCTGGTTTGCTTTGATGTTGCAATACCTATTTCTGGCAAAGATGCTTTGCCCTCCTTATTTTGCGATTCCATCTCCCTTACAAAAAGCTGTCTTCCCAAGAGGCTTCCCCCGTGTCACGGAGCAGAGTTCATTTCTATCAGTCCTCAGGTTGATAGCCATCACAAGAGTAATGTCCACACATAAGAAATTGTGATAATTAAGCTTTTTTTCTTTGCACAGAATAACTAATTGTAAAAATTGGCAGTCAGCCTGCCATTTGAAAGTGAAGAAAACATCTTGTTTTAACATCTGAGCAGGGATTTTTTTTTGTAATCTGTAAACAATTGGACCATATGTAGTGTGATGGGAAACATGAAGGCTGTGGTAGAACATCACTGAAGGAACCTTGTGTTTAATCACTGTTCTTTGATTCACTGAAATAGAAATTAGCTTTTTAAGTTCTGGGTTTTATCATGATTTTAAAGAGACAGTTCTTTTTCTTAAAATAGCAGACAACACCGACAGTTTACCAAGTCATTACCGTGAGACAGGCAAAGGAATTCCAATTTTAAAAATGTAAATACTTTTTTAAGACACCTAAACAGGTAACAGATGTAGCCATGGGCTTTTATAGCCTTTGTTTTGGCCCACAATCCACTTCAGTGATACAAAGAATCTTTACACAATATGGTTCATCTTAGGGGGTAAGTTTTTTCTAAATAAATCCTGTTGTTAAAATTAAGTTAAAAAACAGATTATCTCTGATGAAGTTAAAAGTTTTAAAAAACAAAGTGATATCCTGTCCTAATTTTTGCTATATTTTCCAGCTTACTATATATAGCATCGGCAACTTAACTATGTTAAAAAAAGTTAACTGTTGGCTTTCAATGCATAACTGTTTAAATCCTTACATTTTATGAATGGTTTTTATATACTACGATTACATTTCTTTATATTCAATTGATGATACCTAAAGAAAAATAAAATGATCAAGAGAATTTTGAAATCATGACAATAGCAACAATCTGTAACACTGTATAAAATAAACGTGTGTCTGAAGAAAGGAGAGAGCTAGGTTCTCTGCCTGGCTTGACGTTAGCTAGATTTCAGTTTTTATATGAATAACTTTGTCTTTCTGTGCCTTAGTGCCCCTCTTCCGAAAAAATAGATGGTTAGATCAGATCAGTGATTTATAAAGGCAGAGGAGATAGGGCAAATCAGAATCACCTGAAGAACTTTTGCAAAACACTCCTGGGAGAAAAGTCTTCTTTCACTTCCTCTTATCCTAACTTGGCTCACCCATCACTACGTGGTAAGTCACTCTTGCCATTTCAGAGAACTGTTGACCTATAGTATCACTCAATAATGGTCTACTTAACATTACTGGAGACTTAAAAGCATCTCATTGTTGGAGGTTCTGTATCATATTTTTCACCCTAGACTCAAATGTTTTTGACTTGATACTGTTTTAATTTTGATCTTTTTGTATACCTTATTGGGTCATTTCCCCACAGTCAATTTAAATAGGAAGAACATGGGTACTGATGCTTTGCCACACACCCCTCTATGCCTCAACTGGCTTCCAACTTCAGTGTTTTTTGGAAAGCTGCACTCACAGGTCTCAGCCAGCAAGTTGACAAGAGTGTTCCATTTCTCTTCTGTAAAAGTTGTACTTACCTTGTTTTTGTGAAACCAACCTCCGTTTCCAAGGAAACAAGAACAAAAAGGCAGTTGGCAGCTAGCATCTGGGACTTAGAACTCTCACATGTCAATTTCAACTGCTGGCTGCCGGCTTAAACCTAAAAATGTGGAATATTAAAATCACCTTCAGATTTTTAACACACAAAAGAATATCGAATCAATTTTTTCTTAATTTTTAAATAATTGGATTTAGTAGCCAATCATTTAAAATCTCCTTCAAAATAGTATAACTAATTAAATGTCTTTTAATTGCTAGAAATAACTCAATACAACTCAAGTTTTATTTTAAAACAGTAGGCACACATATATAGCAGAGATTTTTTTTCAATTTTACACCATTTGTTTTTGAAAGTTTCCTCTTTTTACATAAATTATGTTGTGGCTTTCTTCTTATGACTTTCTATATTCCCAATTCCTAACTTCTTTCTTTAATTTTAATTTTTTGATCTCTTGTCTTGTTTTAGCCATTCAGCTTTGTGGTCATTTTATTGTTTTCATAAAGCATTTTAGTGATGAGGCATCTTAAAGATGTAATTCCATAATCTTAGGCCTGTATATCCACATTAATACAATTTGCTTCTTCTGAGTAGCACCTGCTTGCCTCCCATGGCTCTGTCCCTCACAGTTGACCAGTCCTCACAATTCTGCAGTCTTCAGGCCTTCTTACTTCATGGCTCCTGGATTCATTTGAGTTTTTAGACTCCTGCTAAAAGACAAATCTAGCTGGAATGCAAGATTTTCATAGGGAAGCAGCAAGAGATGAGATTTTTTTTTTTTTTGCATGGAAGGCAGAAACTTGTGAAAATACTTTAGGCATTTAGACATTCATAGGAAGTGATTAATTGCCAAGAAAACAGTTTCAAATTGATACCTACACTCCATATTGGGTCATATTATGTTTTTTTTCTACGACTTGGTTACCATCTGCCAGTTAAAAATGTAGGTCTTCTAGAATTTCTCTTTTGATTGTTTTGTTATTTTATAGTACACCAGGTCCTCTGAACTCCAGGATGCTTGTGGATGGGTATTAGTAGGTAAAAATTTGCAGAATATTATACATGCAGTTATTTTTCAGATCTGCAGTGTGGATTCATCATTTTATTACTTTTTATCAGTAGTCTATTTGTAATGAACTATGGGATGATTTTGTATAACTTCAGAAATTGTCTCCATGCTAGAATTTTGTGAATAAATATGCTTCCTTTTCTACAAAATAGAAATACAGGAGATATGGAGATAACAAAATTAGGAAGGAGCATTATTTATTGTAATTTCTAATTTTTATATCCTGGAATATGTATATTTACAATTCTTTAATTTGTTTTCTTGGCACAACATCCTAGAAATTATACTTTTCATTTACAAATTCAGATAATGTTTAATGTTTTCACTTTTTTGGGGGGGAGGGGTGGGAAACATGGAATTCTCATGTTCAAGATCTTTGGCTATTGTTAGAAATCCAACATTTCATAAGGAGGGAAATAAGCATACTTGCTTACAGACCATAATAAAGATTATGCAAGTAACACTTTGTAAAGAATAAATATATGTTATGAATGATAACATTAATCGCCTAAGTTTGAGAAATCCCCAAAGTAAGGAAAATATTGCAAACTTTATTCCAAAACTCAGTCAAATTAAACAATAAGACTAATCTCAAATATTATTGGTTTTAGAATAGTTTTAGTTTGAAATATAATTCACATACCATAAAATTCACTATTATAAAGAATACATATCCATGGTCTTCATATATACACAATGTTGTAAAACGATCACCACTATCTAATTCCAGAACATTTTTGTCACCCTACAAAGCAATTCTATACCTGTTAGTAGCCACTGTTCAATCCTTCCCTCTATTCTCTGACAGTAGCTAACCTACTTTCTGTCTCTATGAATTTACCTCCTATTCTGGACATTTCATACAATAGAATCATGTAATATGTAACCTTTTTGTGTTTGACTTCTTTCATTAATCATGATATTTTCAAGGTTCATCCAAGTTGCAGGATAAATCAGTGTTTTATTCCTTTTAACGTTCCATTGCATGAATATAATTATCCAATATATTTATCCATTCATCAGCTGATGGAAATTTGTGTTGTTTACATTTTTTGACTATTATGAATTTTGCTGCTGTAAACACCCATGTACAATTTTGCATGAACGTGTTTTCAGTTCTCTTGGGTATACACATAGGAAGGGAATAGCTGAATCATATGGTAATTCCAAAATATTAGTTTAATTGAAATAATACAAATAATTTCTTTATAATGTTGGAAATGGGACCAAAAAAACAGAAGAGTATGCAATTTTACCCACCTACGTTTTTTTTTAAAACCTTATCAACAACAACAAACAGCAAGCAAACACTTAGATCGAGTTAATTCATTGTTGGCAGAGTGGTATTTCTGTTTGTGTTTTTGTTTTTATTTCTGTAATGAGATTTTAGTAACAAAGGATTTAGTGCAACATATTACTCAGATATTGGGTATATTAATTCCATTTTAAATGTCAAGAAAACATCCAGATATAGACTCAGAATATCTGGGTAAATTAGATATTCTGTAACCTAATAATCATAATGTATCAATATCTGGGAACAAAGGTTTTAATTCATATTCAACATAAGAGAGAAAATCATTTTATTTTAAATAAATAAACTGATGTACAAAGAATTCAGTAAGAAAATGTCTCTATGTTCTCATAATCATTCTTAACCTACTCAATTATTGTTGAAATGCTTCAAATGTACTCTTATTTCATTGAAAGAACTACACTTGACCTTTGAACAACAAGGGTTTGAAAAACAAGGGTTTGAACCGCGTGGATCCACTTATACTTGATGTTTTTTCAATAGTAAATACCACAGTACTGATCTGCAGTTGGTTGAATCTGCAGATGCGAATACGAAGAAACCTCAGATAAGGAGGAACCACGTGTATCAGGGAGGGCCAACTATAACTTACAGGCAGGATTTTGACTGTGTGGATGATCAGCGACCCTAAACCCCCCATCGTTCAAGGATCAACTGTAGTTTAGCCTAGTTTTTCACTCATTGGCTTATAATAACGACATGTAACTGAGTTTGGAGTTTCAGACTTAACAACATTTTACTTCGTACTCTTCTCTTTTTATATGTATGCATTTGTGTGTGTGTGTGTGTGTGTGTGTGTGTCTTTTCAAAGTATGAATATATATTTAAAGTGCATATATATACTTTATAAAGTACATATACTATATAAAGTATATATTTGCATTTTATAAAGTCTATATATGTGTGTGTGTATACATATACACACACACATGTATGCATGTGTGTGCATGTACTCTGTCTCTCCCCCTCTGTCATTATAATCAGGAAGACTTTGAGCATCTCCATTTTGTAGTGATATTTACCAGTGCTCAGCAATTTACTTCCATTTTTACAAAAAGAAACTGTCAATGACTTTTTACAGAGAATCTTATTTTAACTTAATTTTCTTTCTTGAAAAGGAATAATAATAAAGTCATATTTACAAAATTAACCCAATTGGCCTTTTGTTTGTAAAAAAACTTTTATTCAGACATTTCTTGTTATCATTTATTGAGCATAGCCTATGTAAGTCAAAGAAGTTTAAAATAATAGGCTGGACAAAGCTGCTCTATTTTAAAAACAGAAATAAAAAGGAGGTACATGGACTATCTAATGCTACATCATCCTCTGGGAAATATTGCCCTTTATTAAGAGAACTTCTTCTTTCTCAATGTCTTTTATTCCCTTTTCTCCTCCCGATAATGCTCACTTCCCCTCCGTCAACCTCCCACACAGTCTTTCACTTGCTGCTTCCTTTTTAGTTATCCAATTATTTATCAAGGTACTTTTTCATCTAAGTACTTTCATACCTAGTCTGGCTCAGACCACTCAGTGATTCTCATTAAATCAATTCAACTAATATTTATTAAATGCCTACTAGGTTCCTAACTCTTTGTGAGAAGTTCCTGGATACAGAAAAAAGTAGAGTACTAAGGAAATCCAAATAAGACATCATTCTTGCCTTAGTGTAAATATGATGTATATACACAAAATATGAGAAAAGATAAGGATATGAGACAACATGTACTTCTGAAGACAAACAAGATAGATGAACTGGATTAGCAAGAGACAATTTCAGAGAAGAATGAGGATAGCACTGGATAAGTAAACCAAAGAGGGGTGACTACCTTAATGTGTCTTTAAGTATATCCTGGGAGAGATCTCATTTTATCAAATTTTATGAACTAACACCTTACCAAGAGAAAAGGGCACCAAAAATCCCACAACACAAAAAGGGTTAGTGGCGTGGGAAGTAAGAAAACATCTAACTTGGGTTAGTCCTTTATGGAAAGTAAGACTCTCTGATGACAAAAGAATGGCCCACTAAGATTCAAGATAAGTTGGTAACAAAATGTTTGAGCATTAGATCCCCCAAATGATATGAGTTTAATGTTGGCCATTATATAAATCAAGTTTCTATAAGCTGAGATAATATAGACAAAAAGAAGTAAGTGACCCATTGTCTAGAGGTAGACATAGGAATATGACATGTGGACATGAGGGTGAGGGCTTGGAAGGGGAGAAAGTATTTTAAAATATATCAATGGGGTTGTAGAATAATAAAATTGTGTGAAGTGGAGTTAGTGAATTGGGAGAGAGCCAGTTTATACTATACCTAATGAGTTTGCATCTGGTACTATGTTGGATCGTGACACTTCCTTAGGCCCTGGTGATCAGGTATCTGGCATGTGGAAAATCAGATATGAGATTGAATTTGCAAGGGGCTTCACCCTATAGCTAATTGCAAATTACAATATTTATTATTTGTAAGTCTTGGTAAGTCTTAATTGAAATCATTACGATAGATGCATTCCTAAGGTTTTGCTTTGCTAAGCTTCTCCAACCTCTCCACCCATGCCCCAGTCTTATTAAACTGCCAAGATCCCTGCAGTAGCAAGTCAGTGCCATCTTTGTCTTCTTAGAATTTATTGCTATCTTTGTCTCTTTAGTGTTCACAACTTTCTAGAAGCTTATAGAATGGAATCTAAACTGCTTTATATGGATTGTTCTCCTTTGTAATACTGATATTTCCACTTTACTATGCTTTGATGGATTATAAAACACTTTCAGTGACATGATATCATATAACTTTGTTATATTGCAGGGTAGGTATGACCATTTTTGGAGGTCTGAGAAGTCGAATGCTTTAGTCACAGTTACATACATTTCATTCAAGCATAGTCAAAACTAGAACTCAGGTATTTAGACTCTGGCCCTTTAAAGTGTAGAAGATTCCTCACACTGCTGAATTGCAGTAAGGGGTAAGCCCTATACATAGTACAAGTAGAATATACAGCCCTCGGGAGATTGTTAGAGTGACAAGTATGTGATAGGGAAAGTAGCACTGAGGTACAAATTCTCAACCTGAAACCATAGCAAACGCAAATAAACACACACATATACGTATATAATCTTAATAATATAAGACGCTATCTGTTGATTGTTTATTATGCCCTAGGCATTGGCACAATACATGATCTACAGTTTCTCATTTAAGTCTCACAGTAACTTTATTGGAAACTGACGCTTACATAAGTGAAGTCACTTGGGCTTGGGCTTGTTTTCTTAATTTTAATATACAATTATTAATTTTCTGAAGAATCAATACCAAATTAAGTGTAAATATCTACTCATCTTAATTAAAAATATATATTTGAAAAAATATGACTCAAAATATGAGAATATATATATGCAAATAGTATATAAATGAGCTACAAATATGTAAGGAAATATGTTGGACAAAACACTATATGACATACAGATATATCACATAGTTATTTATGTAATATATTATTATAAATATATACTTATATATGTGTATAATATTACAGTTTAAATGATTCAATTTGCTTATTAGACTATTCATTTACTCTGAGCGAAAGCCATTAAGAAGATAGGGGATTACTGGTGATGTAAGGCAGATTTTTAAATTTAATGCAGTGTGTTCTTTCCGTGATTTTAATCCAGCACATTCTACGTCTGTCATGTGTCTACATTATGCAGTAAGCCAGTGAACCCTGGGTAATTACATAAGAAAGAGAAGAGAGGTGATTTCAAAAACAAAAAAAATCCTAAAAAAAATACTTAGTTATGCCAAGTCAATGTAATCAATTTGAGTGTTTCCGATGACAGAAAATTATTATTTGAAATTCAGAAGAACCTTTTGAATTCCATTTTATGTATTCATTTCAGTAGCATATCTCATCAAAATTGTAGTCCCAGTGATACAAAACTGTAAAATTGATCTGAGTCATGTCTGTATTCTTCACTTGCCCATTAGATGTTGAAGGTGCTAATGAACTGTGAAATGGCCAAAGGCAGGCAGCCATGGGGAAAAAAGAGAGAAGTCACAGACCTGGATCACCACAAAAGGAGTAATTAGTCACTGAATAATGGGGAATTCAACTACATTAAACCTCTATCTGCTGCATGTATTTTCTATCAAAACTTGCTAGAAATGTAGTTCAAAATCCATTTTCTGAGGTTCTAAAGACTGTGTCCATTACATTGACTACAGCTAAAAGTATCTACTCAGAGTCCTCAAGGTGGATTGAGGATAGAGAACACAGCCATTTTTCCCATGAAAGGTGGATCATTAGATGATAGAACAAATATATGTTTGCAGGTTATCCTATTCCAAACTGTAGAATATATTCTCTCTATATTAATAGATATATGTCTGTTCTGCACCGAGATTATAGATGTTTTAGCCCAGCTCCTCTCATCAGTGTAGAATTTTTATTGTACTAATTTTGATTATTTTCTGTGACCCTATTGATATATGTAGCAAGTTTTGTTGTAGATTTATTGGTCCATGATTGATTTCAACATTATCAAGCTTGTGTTTGGAAGATAGCAAAACATAATTTGGTGCTATGTATGTGTGAGTGTGTTTGTGTGCCCATGCCAATGCATATGAATAGATTTTATTTCACGGTACCAAGAACCACTAAGGCCAAAGAGGAGAACCTGGACAATGGCTTATAACTTTTAATCTACATAATGACTATAAATATGGATATATAAAATGACTCTTAGGCAATGAGTTCTTTCTAGTTTACTGAGTCAGGAATCATTTTCACTAAACTAATAACATAATTTTTAGATAGAATTTAGATTCTGAAAACATACTTTGCAAGCATTTTCATTCTCATTGTTTCCCACCCTTTTTTCTTTGGCTTTCAAACAGAATACTTTTTCTTTTTTTTTTCCTTTTTGGCTTGAGTAGGAGGAAAAGATGTGTTCTGCATATCTCTTTATCATCTTGGATCTCATGGAAAAGAAAATAAAACATTTCTTCTCTTTCTGTTTTATTTCTAGGATTTCAGGGTTTTTTCCCCAGACACTTGAAAATATAACTGGTAACTGTATTTATACCATTTCCTTATCAAGATCTTTAGGAGCAAAAGAAATAGGATATGCAACTTTAATTGGAGATGATCTTAACTTTCTAGTCCAGTATCACAGGTGTGTGTCATTATAGGAATATAAACAGATTATTTCATCAACTTCTGCAGGCAGTGTCAAAAATCTGTCATGAATTTAAGTTTGATTGTCCAGGAACTCACCTTTAAACATTAATGTTTTATTTGCATTGTCAATGCCATGCAATAAAATGGTGGTTAGTTCTTAATGTGTTTAAGTAAATTACAATAAATTAGGGTAAGAGTTTATCTCCAAAACATCTTCCAGGGAATCTGTAAGTCTTCCTCAATGCTCAAGATTCTAAATATTGGCTAGCTTATTTTGGAATTGGTCACTATTACTGGAATCCTTTTTTTTTTCCCCCACTTAGTTTTTCTTTAATAGAGTCTCTCACTTTTCCTGCCTCTGATAGTTCCCTTCTTGTTTGAGATATTATCTCACTGGACTTTGGTAGCTATGATCCGGACAATCTTTTTAAAATAAAGCATGTTCTTCACCTTGGAATCTTGGTATTGCTATTGTTGTGATTAATATTATTCCTACTACTACTACACTTCTTTCTGACATGTCACTGCAAAGAAGTGGGAGACGGACAAAACCATCTATACCCTCTAAAATGAGTAAATCTGTGTATCATATGATTCACCTCCCTGGCCACATCTAATTTTTTTCTTGGACTTTGGGACCTGAATTTGTGCATGTTAGTTCCATGTGGGTGCAAAGTCTGTGATATCATATGGACACAGGGATTGAGGGCGCCCTTTTTAGAGCAGCCATGACCACAGTGTGAGCAAAGATAAGAGATTATGCAGACTAGGAGAAGGAGATGGAGTGAGTAGTGGAGTTCCCGCGGGTAGTGATACTTTATTTCACTTATGTAAGACCCTCCTGTATTCACTAACAAGGACTGTATCCCATGTTTTTGTTTTTCTGTTTTACTTTAAGCTACTTTGCACTGATTTCTTTGTCTTAAAGCTAAATATGCCTTAAGATTACACTTACGGAACTTAATTATAGTTTTATAATTTGAGTCACTTGGGTTGTTCTTATGCTAAGTTTGTTTTCTTTGAAAAAATCCAAAGCTTACCAAAAGTTTGCTTTTATAAGGGATTTTTGGGGGATGATAAAACTGTACCTTGATTATGGTGTGGTTATATAGCTGTATGCATTTTTCGAAACTCATAGAACTGTTCGCTAGAAAGAGTGAATTTTACTATACATAATTTAAAAACAAAATTTTAAAACATGCTTTTCAAGATTCTGGCTATACCACCATATAATTTTGATGTTTTTATCTATCTGATGAAAGCAATATGAAATCAGAATTATCAATCTCCCCCTTTTGCTTTGGAATATGAGTTTCAGGAAGACAGACATTGTCCTATTTAAGGCTTTATCCTGATACCTAGCATATTATAGTCATTTAAGCAATGTTGTTGGATAAATGAATGAATGAAAGAATACTTGTATATTATATGATGCAGAATCATAGCCAGAATATATTGAATGCCCAGTTTCATTAGTCAAATACCAAACACATGTCTGAAGAATGTATATGGTTTATAGAATTTGTATATTGTAAACTATGATGATACGCAGTAGGTATAGATATCTTTCTTTTCTTTCTTTCTTTCCTTCTTCTTTCCTCTTCCTTCCTCCTTCCTTCCTTCCTTTTTCTCTCTTTCTGTTTTTCTTTCTTTTCTTTCTTTCTTTCTTTCTCTCTTTCTCTCTTTCTCTCTCTTTCCCTTCCTCCCTCTGTCCCTTCCTTCTTTTTTCCCATTCCTTCCTTCCTTCCTTCCTTTCTTTGGAGCTTATCATAATCCTTCATAATATGGCTCTCATCCATTATGAGATGTCTCCACATTTTCCTGTTTACTCATTCCACACATATTTCCTAGCTTCTATCACTTGTCCCATAGGATCTGGACTACGATGGAATGTCAGGTTCATGCTTCAGAAATCTTGATTCTGTTAGTGAAATTTTGTCTGTGAACTTTCAGTTCTACTCACTTAATATTCATGTCCACCTAGTTCCTACCTCACCATAAATGAAGAAGTAGAGGCATTGATTGGTTAAGATATAAATTAACTTGCCAAGATTACAAAACTATTAAGAGACTAAGAGACAGCTCTGGATTCAAACCCATCCTTGTAATTGCAAACTGTCCACTTTTGTTATCCCCCATGTTCACATAACACATGATGTGCTCCCCCACTCTTCTATTATGAATGTGCTCACTCAACATGTCTCTGGCTATGATCTGTTATTATTGTTGTTGTTAATATGAGCTCTTCCAAATAATTTCCTCTTCATCTAAACTTCCACTTTACTTATTCTTTAGCTTAATCAAACACTGCACTGTATCTACTAAATTCCTGCCATGTGCAGGAACACAATGTTCCTTATATAGGCATGGATCTGACATTATCAATTCATTGAATAATGAGTCATCTGATTGGCTCGGCATGGTTTAGAGCTGTCATCTATTTTTCAGAATTAGGCCTTCTTTAAATATTAGAACCGTTAGTATAGTCAGACTTACATTTTTTAAAATACTTTTTTTTAAAAGCTGTCTTGGGTTCATAGCAAAATTGAGCAGAACATCCACAGATTTCTCATACATCCCTTGTTCCCACACATGCCTCCCTTGCTGTCAACATCTCCCAACAGAGTGCTTTATTTATTGTAATAGATGAGCCTACTTTGACACATCATTCTCACCCAGAGTCCAGAGTTTAAGGTTCATTGTAAGCGGTGTACATTTCATGGGTTTAGACAAATATATGTCATGTATCCACCATTACAGTATCAAACAGCCTAGTTTCACTGCCCTCAAAGCCCTCCGTGCCCCACCTACTTATTTCTCCCTCTCCCTTAATCCCTGGCAACCACTGATCTTTTTACTGTCTCCATAGTTTTGCCTTTTACAGAATGTCATATAGTTGGAATCATCCAGTATATAGCCTTTTATATTGGCTTATTTCACTTAATAGTATGCATTTAAGTTTCCTTGATGTCTTTTCATAGCTTGATAGCTCCATTATTTTTAGCACTGCGTTGTAATCCATTATCTGATTGTACCACAGTTTATCTATTCTACCGAAGGACACCTTGGTTGCTTCCAAGTTTTGGCAATTATGAATAAAGCTACCAAAAGGTTTATATTTTCAAAGTGAACATTTACTCCCATTGCCCTAAACAAATGGGTACATATATGTGCATGTGTGTTATACATATATGTATGTATACATATATATGTATATAAATATTTCAGTATATAGACAGAATATAATTTCAACTTCCATATATGTAGTAAATAGGTGTGTTTTCAGAACAAGAAGAAATAGAACCTGAATATCAGTCCATCAGAAAGCTTACAATATGAGCTTTTTGAAGAACAATCGTGCTCAATCATTATGAACTTCTTTGCATTTGAATTGACAAAGGATAAAAGAATATGAAGATTAATGGAAACACTCTTCCATTCACATGCTGTTATGTCAACCAGTATTCCCCGCTTAGTAACTTCTTGGCATCCACATGAGTTACTAAGGTCACTTATTTTGGTATATTAAGTGGAAAAAGAAAAAAGAGTCTCTGAGCAAAGAAACTTCAATTAATTTAAAACATAAAATAGGCTTAAGAGCGATGTAGAGAAAAACATATGGACACCAAGGGGGGAAAGCAGGGGCTGGGGGATAGCGGTGGGATGAATTGAGAGATTGAAATTGACATGTATACACTAATATGTATAAAATAATAACCTGCTGTATAAAAAAATAAAATTCAAGAAAAATTTAAAAGAAAAAAAAACATAAAATAATATGCTCTAAAATAATAACTGCATTTTAACAAGTTCATTAAACATTTTCTCAAACTCATAACCATTATTTTGCTTAGTCGATGTTTTCTCAAAGGAGAGTTCATTCATTTTAACTGCTTAAAATAGATGATGAAGGAAGAAATTTGCTTTTTTATTTACATTTTACCACTGATAATTTTTTATTAAAAACACTAGCACAAAAGAGCACATTGTGATTTTAATCAGTGCTAACTTTCCAGGGCAATGCTTTGTTTTACATTTAAAACTTTAGAGTTATGTTTGTGAATTTTAGAGTTATGTTTGTGAATAATACAAAATAAGATGTCCCTAGCAATTACTAGAATACTGTTACAAAATTAATATATGTCCACGGTTTAACATAAACATAAGCGCAAATACAGATTAATGATCTCTGTTTTATAATAATGATCTTTTTGGAGGTATCAATAGATAAGAATTGTGATATTTAGAATAAAGAGAAATTATACTGTATTAAAATGAGTTATCACAGTAGTGATTTTTAAAAATTTATTTCAAGTTTGTTTGAGAGCAGATAAATCAAAACTGACCATCCGAGATTTCTAAAACACCATTATCATCATCACTTGTATTTTTCCATTCCAAAATAACAATACCCATAGATTTTCTTCTTTTTTATTTTTCAGTATGTGAAATGTGTTTCAGAACATGTTTTAAAACCAATTCATTACTGGCATTATCTCCTATCAGTTAACATGTACAAGCAATTTCTTACTGCTCACAAAACCCATAAAATCTGGGAAATACACATTATTATTATTATTACTTACAAATTAATCTTTTTAAAAACCACTAAGTGAATAACTAAAGAGAAAACCAGGGTGTTGTGAATAGGGTAAAATTTTATTTTGGGTATAGCTCATATTAGATTTTTTGGTAGATTGTAGTTTTTTCCTTAAATTTCTATTAATTATAGTTTTTTAAAGATGACTTTCTTGGATTTTCCAAGTAATCTTATAATCTATAATAATGACAGTCACATCATTCTGAGTATAATACATCTGATTTCTTTAACCTCTCTTACTGCATGGGCTAAACCCTTTAGTACGGTCTCAAAGAGTAACTTTAAAGTGAGAAGTCCTATCTTGTTACCGCATTGAATGGTAATACTGATTATGTATCTTAATTAAAATGACACATGCTGGAGATTTCTGTTGAATAGCTTATAAATCAAGGAAATTTTCTTCCTAGTTTGCTAAGAGTTTTTTTTTTTTAATAAAGAATAAATGTTGTGCTTTATCAACTTCTTTTGCAAGATTTATTGAGGTGATCATAATTGTTCTTTAATCTGTTTATGTAATTATGTTAATAAATTTTCTTATATTAAACTGAGATAATTCTATGATAATGGTCATAAGGCATTATTCTTTTAATAATATTTTTATAAAGAACAGCATCATTTTAATAACACTGTATTTTACTTGATAATCTTGTATTAAGGATTTTCACACCTTTCTTGTTTAAAATTAGGTTTCCTTGAGTATTATCCTTGCCCAGCTTTTAAATTAGCATTATGATAGTCTCATAAAATTTGCTAAATAACTTACTCTCCCTTTTCCTTTCCCTCCCTCCCTCTCCTTCTCTCTCTCTCTATCCCCCACCCCACCCTTTCTCTCTGCACTAGAACATTTACTTAACAAAGAATTATTTGTTCATTGCCATTTTTGTTAGAATTAAACTATTGGGCTTTGGTCCTTGATAGGAAAATATCTCTCTTCTATGTAATATATTCTACAGTTACTGGTCTACTAGGGATCTGTATTTCTTGAATCTGGTGATTTAAGTTTCCTAGAAAATATTTTTATCTATCTGTTCAAACATATTTGTATAAATATTTATATATATATATAAAGTTATACATACTAATCTCACACTTCTTAAAATCTCTGAATATACACATATGTACCCCAGTTTTTTAATATTAATTTTTGCCTCACTCTCTCCTCTAAACCAGTTGATCAGGTTTTCCAAAGGTTTGTCATGTTTACCAGTCTTTTCAGAAAACTGCATTTTAGTTTTCTTGATTAATTCTGATTTATATTATGTTTCTAATTTATTTGACTAATATTTTTTTTAGCTTTGTTAACAGAAAATTTAGTTTACTTAAAAGGAATTTTATAGCTTTTAAATATTTTTAAAATTATATATTTTCCTTATGTCCTGCTTTAGTGACACATGACAGGTTTTGAATCATAATGTTCTCAAGTGTCATTTTTTTCAATAGTTTGTAATTTGTTTTAATTTTTTGTACAATTCACAACTAATTTAGATTATTTCCCTTAATGTGGAAATATCTATGGAAACATAGATCTATGATCTATATATACACAAGTACACATAACACAAGTGTATGTGTAGGTATATATGTATATATATATATATGCATACATTTACTTACTGGGGAAAGTTTTCTTTAGTACCTATTATTTGTTAACTCCAGCTTGTCATTTACCTTATGTAAATACATAATGTACTTACTTTTTTTCTATTCAAATTGTCAATTTCCATTTTTGTGGTGACTTGTGAACTTTTTAATATTTTTAAATTTTTATTATTTTTTATTGAGTTATAATAGGCATAACTTTGTATAAGTTTAAGGTATTAAAAAGTATTGAATTGATACATTTCTATATTGCAGTATGATTTACACCATGCTGTTAGCTAACACCTCTATCATGTCACATAATTATCATTTCATTTTTGTGGTGAGATCATCTGTGACCTAATTTCTTAGCAACTTTGAAGTGTATAGTACAGTATTGTTGACTATTCACTGTGCTGTGCATTAGATCTTCAGAACTTTTATCTTGTAGTTGCAAGTTTGTACCCTTTGACCAACATCTCTCCAATCTTCCCACCAATCAGTCCCTGACAACAAGTGTTCTACTCTGTTTCTCAACTCTGAGTTCAACTTTTTAGAGTCTACATATTAGTGATTTCACATAGTAGTTGTCTTCTTGCTCTGGCTTATCACACTTGGCATAATGCTCTCTCAAGTTCCATCCATGTTGTCACAAGTGGCAGAATCTCCTTCTTTCTCTTGGATGAATAATATTCCATTCTGTGTGTGTTTGTGTGTGTCAGTGTGTATAGTGCAATAAACATGAGAGTGCAGGTATCTTTATGAGATCCTGCTTTCATTTCCTTTGAATATATACACAGAAGTGGGATTACTGGATCATATGGTAGTTCTATATTTAATATATTTTGAAGAATCTCCATACAGTTTCCCACAGTAGCTGTACCCATTTACATTCCCATCAGATTGTCAATTTCTGACAAGTATGTCCCATCATTGTGGATTTGTCATTGTATTCTTACAGCCTTGAGGGGTCTGAGTTTTATATTTGAAGGTATTTTTAGTACATTGTTTTCTTTATTTTCATATATGCTTGGTGGATTAAAACTTTTATAAATATCAAATATTCATCTTTATTTTTATGTATTTTGCCTCTCCAGTTTTATTTTGTTTAACTTGAACGTGTGTCCATCGTGACTAGCATATGTTTGGAGTGTTTGCCCTAGCCTCTGAGTCCCTTTTCATTTTGAGGCTGGATGATGCTTTAGTTTGAATGTCCCAGCTTGTCCACTGTGCCCATCTTTGTTCCTATCAATGGACAATGTCATAATCCAAACTTATCTTCTAAAATGTCTAGCTGTTGATCCCAGATTTATGTATGTTATGTGTTCCTGCAATTCTCTGGAGATCGATTATACTTTAATCTTTCTATACTGATTTTGTTTCATTGAACTTGGGATCTTTATTCATGGGCTGGATTTTAAAATGATGTTATTTGTTTTAGAGATCATCTTTATACTTCAGATTTCCTGCTAGCTTATGTGTGCGATTGTGTTAAGATATTCTGTTTCTGGTGAGTGTGGCTACCCTGGCGAGATTCCTGGGCAAAGGCACCCTGACTTCATCCTGGCTCTTACTGACCTTCCCAGGGTCATCCCTAGTTAGACTGTGAGTGTTGAATGGCCTAGTTATCATTATTGTGATTCTCACAAAGTCACACTGGTCACCATGCCAGCTCTCACTTTTTATATCTACCACCTCACAGTGAGTGGATTGCCTCTGTAACTAGTATCTTCTCTCATAGAAGTCCTCTCCTAGATAAGTTTTGGACTTCGGTTTTGCCCTTCAGTCTGATTATGCCCACCTTCTACCTTTCGCAACTTTCACATCATTTCTGATATTTTGTGAAAATTTTTTGTTTTCTATCACTAATGTGGGAGGAATCACATCCCTCACATGATACAGGGTTGTCACTGAGGAACAGCTGCCAGCAGAGAACTCTATTCCCAAACCATTTTGTATCTAGATAGGACCATGCCATTCTCCAAAGGAATGTGAACAGAAATGATGTGCTACAATGACAGTTATGAAGTAAGTGTATCTTTCCCATCGTTTCTTTCTGCACATAACAGCTGGTTGCAGAGGACAACATGGCTCCAGGGAATGGCAGAGCCACAGGGTAGAAGGAGCCAAGTTACCTGACTTATCTAATGGGGCAGTGTCTCTAATGAACCCAAAACATGCGCAACAGCACTCTACTGTTACATAAGCAAGAAGCAAAACAATTGTATGAAGCCACTGAAATATTGCTTATTTTATATTAGAGCTGCTAAAATTATGCTAAATCATATCAGTGACATAAGTTTGATTTCTATAAAAATACATGTCCAATATTTCCTGTGGACTTTCAATTGGAACATGTACTTAATTTTATATATTGATCTAATAAATCTCAATTCTCTTTTACATACAGATTCACTTTAAATGTTTAAGCAATGTTTTTCATAATGTTGAACTTTGAATATTGTCATGTATTACTCAAAAGTTCTGATGGATTTTCAAGTATCTGGTGGTCAGTCACTTTTGAGATAATGGAAGAAATATAATTTGTCCAAGAACACTGGTGTGTTTAACACATAAGGTTTTAATAAGAATATACATTCTAAGAATTATATGGTCATGATAGATACTTATAAACATCTTAGAAAGCTAAGTCAAACAAGTGATACAACCCCCTACACATACATATACATACAATCTAGATATACACAGCATTGTTTAAAGAGGCTTACATTTGTTTTGTAAACACCTCAACATACTTGCTTCATTTATGAAGGCCAAAATAAATCTCATAAGATATTGTATATGACCACTTCTTTTTTTTATTGAGGTATAACTGACATATAATATTGTGTCAGTCTCAGGTGTACAAATAGTGATTCAATATTTACATATATTGCAAAATCATCACCATGATAGGTCTAGGTAACATCTATCACCATACAGATACAATTTTTCTCTTGTGATGAGAACTTTTAAGATTTATTCTCTTAGCAACTTTCAAATATACAATACAGTATGACGAGCTATAGTCACCTTGCTGTACATTACATCCTGTGACTTATTTATTTTATAACTGGAAGTTTGTACATTTTGATTCCCTTCAGCTTTTTTGTGCAACCTACACCCTACCTCTGGGCAAGTACCAATCTGTTCCTTGTGTCAATGCGTTTGTGTTTGCTTTCTTTTCTTTTTTCTAAGACTCCATTACAATGAGATCATATGGTATTTGGCTTTCTTAGTCTGATGTATTTCACTTGGCATAATGCCCTCAAGGTCCGCCCATGTTATATCAAATGGCAGGATTTTCTTCATTGGTATGGCTGAATAATATTCCATTACATATCAGTTTCACATTATATACCACATTTTCTTTATTCATTCATCTGTCAGTGGACACTTAGTTTGCTTCCATGTCTTAGATACTGTAAGCACTGCTGCAATGAACATGTGGGTGCAGATATCAAGGTAGTACATTTGTTTTCTCAGATAAATACCCAGCAGTGAAATTGTTGGATCATATGTTAGTTCTATTTTAAATTTTTTGAGGAACCTCTATACTGTTCTCCATAGTAACTGCACCAATTTATATTCCCACAAACAGGGCACAAGTATTTGTTTTTGCCACATACTGACCAGCATTTATTTCCTGTCTTTTTGATAATAGTCCTTCCAACAGGTATGGGGTGATATCTCATTGTGGTTTTGATTTGCATTTCCCTTATGATTAATGATGTTGAGCATCTTTTCATATATACTTGTTGGCCATCTGTCTGTCTTTGGAAAAATACCTATTCTGATCCCCTGTCCATTTTTTAATTGGATTGTTTGGTTTTTTGCTATAGAATTGTATGAGTTCTTTATCTATTTTGGATATTAACCCCTTATATATATGATTTGCAAATATTTTCTTCCATTCTATACATTGCCTTTTCATTCTGTTGATGGTTTCCTTTGCTGTACAGAAGATTTGTAGTTTGATATAGTCCCACTTGTTAATTATTGTTTTTGTTGCCTTTGCTTTTGAAGTCAGTGCCAAAAATCATCACCATGACTGACGTCAAGTAGCTTACTGACTATGTTTTATTTCTGACAGTTTTATAGTTTCAGATCTTTACACTCGTCTTTAATCCATTTTGAGTTAATTTTTGTATAATTTTTGACCATGTTTGGGTGGGTTTATTTCTGGGCTTTCTGTCTGGATCTATCCATTGATGTAAGTGGGGGTATTAAAGTGGGATATCCCTGTTATTATTAGATTGCTGTCTATTTCTACCTTTAGGTCTGTTATTATTTGCTTTATATATTTAGATGCTTAAATACTTACAAATGTTATATCCTCTTGTTGGATTGACTGCTTTATCATTATTATAATGACCTTCTTGGTCTCTTATTACGGTCTTAAGTCTATTTTGCCGAATATAAGTATGGCTACCCTAGCTTTCTTTTGGTTTCCATTTTTATGGAATATCTTTTGCCATTCCTTCACTTTCAGTCTGTGTGTGGGCTTACACCTGAAGTGAATCTCTTGTAGGCAGCATATAGATGAGTCTTGTTTTTGTGTCTATTCAGCCACTCTCTGTCTTTTGATTGGAGAATTTAGTCCACTTACACTTAAAGTAATTGTTGTAGGTATGGACTTATTACCATTGTATTGGTTGTTTTCTGGCTGTTTTGTAGTCCCTTTTTTGTTTCTACTGCTTTCTGCCTTTTGATTTGATGATTTTCTGTAGTGGTATGCTTAGATTTCTTCCTGTTTGTCTTTTGTGTATATAATATAGGCATACCTCATTCTATTGCACTTTATTGTACTTAACAGATACTGCTTTTTTACAAGCAATAAAAGTTTGTGGCAACCCTGCATCTGGTAAGTCTATTGGTACCATTTTTCAAGCAGCATTTGCTCACTTCATATTTCTGTGCCACATTTTGGTAATTCTTGCAATATTTCAAACTTCTTCATTATTATTATATTTTTATGGTGATCTTTGATCTATGATGTCACTATTGTAATACTTTTTGTTTTGTATTTTTAATTAAGGTACATAAATTTTTAAAAAATATACTGCTATTGCACACTTAATAGAACACAGTATAGTATAAATATAACTTTAATACACACTGGGAAACCAAAAGATTTGTGTGACTAGCTTTATTGTGGTGATCTTGAATATCTCTGAGATATGCCTGTGTAGGTTTTTACTTTGTGGTTACCCTGAAACTTACATAAAATAACTTAAAATAGATAGGTTTAAATGCATCCTAAAGCTCTACATTTTACTCCCCCATCAAGTTTTATGTTTTTGATGTTATAATTTACATCTTTTTATCTTGTATACACATTAACAAATAATTGTAGTTATAGTTATTTTTACTACTTTTGTCTTGTAACCTTAACACTAGCTTTATACGTGATTAACACACCAGCTTTACATCAGATTATTGCTAAATTTTACCATATATTTACCTTTACCAGTGAGATTTATACCTATTACTAATCAGCACCCTTTCATTTCACCTTAGAGAAGTTCCTTTATTATTCCTTGTAAGGCCAATCTAGTGGTGAGGAACTCCTTTAGCTTTTGCTTGTCTGAAAACTCCTTATCTTTTCTTCAATTTTAAAAACAATTTTGCTGGGTAGAGTATTCTTTTTGTTGGAAGTTTTTTCTTTCAGCACTTTGACTATATCATGTCACTCTCTTCTCATCTGCAAAGTTCCTGCTGAAAAGTCTGCTGATAGCCTTGTGGTGCTTCCTTTGTATGTAATAAGTTGATTTTCTCCTGCTCCTTTTAAGATTCCTAGTTGTTAACTTTTCACAATTTATTCATAATGTGTTTTGGTATGGGTTTCTTTGAGTTCTTTTTATTTGGAACTTCATTGACTTTCTGGATCTAGATGTCTGTTTTCCTCCCCAAGTTAGGGAAGTTTCCAGCCATTATTTAGTCAAATAAGTTTTCTGCCCCTTTCTCCCACCTCCTTCTGGGTAAATGTATCATTCCATCTGATGTTGTCGCATAAGTCCCTTAAGCTATCTTCAGTCATTTTCATTCATTTTTCTTTTTCCTACTCTGACTGGATGAGTTCCTCTGCCCTGCCTTTGAGTTCACTGATATTTTCTTCTGCTTCATCTAGCCTCCTGATGAACCCCCTCTATTGTATTTTTCAGTTCAGTTACTGTGTTCTTTAGCTCTGTGATTTCTGTTTGGTACTTTCTTATATTTTCTATCCTGTTGTTAAAATTCTCACTTTGTTCATACATTGTTCTCTTGACCTCAGTGAGTATCTTTACAACCCTTATTTTGAACTTTATCAGGTAAATCACTCATCTCCATTTCATTAAGGCTTTTTTCTGACTTTTTATCATTTTCTTTAGCTTGGAACATATTCCTCAGTTTCTTCACTCTTTGTGTTGGTTTCTATAAATTAGATAAAATACCCACCCTTCCCAGTCTTGCAGGCATAGCCTCATGTAGGAGATGAACTTTATTATACAACCCTGCCCTAGTTCTTGGTTGTCTCTCAAACCTTTATTACTGTCCTAGCACCCTACTATTTTCTTAGTGGCTCCTTGTAGTGAATGGAAGATCTCAATAAGCACCTAAATTCAAGCTGATCGGAAATCAGACTCCCAGGCAGCAGTTTCTAAGATATGCAAATATACTCCTTTCAGGGGAAGACTGGGAGATGAGTATTTCTGTTTATCCCTCTTCACTGAGCCCTGGAGTGATAGCCAGTTAAGAATGGCTTGTTTACTACTATCCTGTTGAACCTGTGAACCTGTGAAGCCCCACTGGCCAGCAGAGCCAGGCTATCAAGGGATGTCTCTTCTGGGTAGCATCCACAAAAGCTGGAGTACCACATATCCTTTCTCAAAGATACTGGTAACCTGAGGAGAGGCAAAGGGGGATTGGGAAGATGGTACCCACTGGCCTCCTTGGTCTCTGAAGAGGATTGTAGTTGACTCCCAGATGTTTAATTAGAAGACTGTCCTCAGGTCACAGCTATTAAGCTAATAGGTCTCTTTCTTGGGAAGACTGGGTGTTTCTGTCTGTGTCTCTGCACTGTGTCCTCCATTTGTTACTGACCTATGAGACTCGGGAATGTAAGCCCAGCTGTCCACCAGATCCATGTGATCAAGGGGAGTCCTCTGGGTAGCAGCCACAAAACCCAGGACACCAGACAGGTTCAGAAGCTCCTTTCTGTGAAGTAGCAGTGACTTGGAGTGAGGCAGAGAGAGAGTAAAAATATGCCTCCTGCCAGTCTCTGCATTCTTCAGAGAGTATTTCAGTGGGCCCTTGATATGTGTAAAATTAGATGCCTGTCTCTCAGGCTGAAGCATTTAAGATAGCTTCAATGGGTCTTTTTCATGGAAAGAGTAATTTCAGTCAGTTGCCTCTGCAGCTTCATAGTGATGGTGATTCCATGCAAGCCCTTTAAGAACTGTTGTTCAGTTCACTAGAGCCTTGTGGGTCTTATGAACCCAAGCCCCACTGGCTTTCAAAGGTAAATGTTTTGGCGGCTCATGTCTCAGATGTAAGTCTTAAAAGGTGGGGTGCCAGATGTGGGATTCAAACCCTTCACTCCTCATGGAGAAGCTCAGAATTATGAGGCATTCCCTCTTGATTATGGGTTGCCATAACAGTGGTAAGGTTTATGGTGAGATTGTGTCTCAGCCTCTCTATCTGTTTCAGTGTGGGTTTTTTCTTATTTGCCTAATGTGTAGGAGTTGCTCAGCTAGTTTTGGGGTTTATTTCACAGGAAATTGTTCCATACATAGCTATAGATTTGTGTGTCTATGGAAGGAGGTGAGTTCCAGATCCTCCTGCATCACCATCTTGAACTAGAACCCCAAATGCTTTTTCAAAAAAATGTTATAACTATAATGTATATGGCTTAATTTTGGATTTTGAGAAGGGAGAAACAACTCAAGATGACACTCCCTCTATTACTATCATTTATCTCAGAAGAAAGTAGTCCAAATGAACTGGAAAAAAAATCCCATTATATTTTCATGTAGTTTTAGAGCATAAATGTAGAAAGGTGAAAACAGGTTCTCTTTTAAGTTATAGATAAAAGTGTTTCCCAAGGAATGCTTGTTTCTTCCCTATCCAGATTTTTACTTTTTCCAACACATCTTCTCCAGTCTCTGCACATTAGAATGCAAATGAGCACTGAAACCAACGTGCTTCTCCAATCCTAATTCCTGATGGAAGAAAGAAGGACACCACTGCAGCCGTAGTTACAGATAGATTACTTTGCCTTACAAACTGGAGTTTTCATACAATTTTATATTTTCACTGCCCAAGGGTTATGTAATGTTCAGATGATACAGAGATGATATGTAATAATCTAGTGTTTACAACTCATAATGAACTCTACATGAAAGGTCATGGTAACGTCTATTTGTGGTTATAATTACCTCTATTCAATATTTTTTGACAAAGTTTGCTGGTATGATCATACTTCCTTCACGATTTCAATGCTGGCCAGCTGGCATTTCTGGAAGCTGTACCAAGGACACACATCTACTGTTGCCTATTCATAGAGTGATTCGCTTATAGTTTTATAAGCGAGCAATGTAAAACTCAGAAATGTACTGTTTTATCTGTTCATTACTTCATTTACTTAGTCACATGTATTAGTTAAGGTAATGAGTGTTGGTATAATAGATAAACCCTGAAACCCCTATAGCTTAGCACAGTAGAAATTTATTTTTTCTTCAGTAATTCTCATGTGAGGATTCAGAGGAAAGCCTTCCTTCTGACATTAATTTCCATGTCACCTATCACCTGACTGCTAAACCAATGCAACATATTTTAGGTTTTAGTTCAGAGTTAAGGTACCATTTTCAATAATAATAATAAGGAGGGCAGATAGCAGAAGCAAGAAGAACTACAATCCTGCAGCCTGTGGAACAAAAACAACATTCACAGAAAGATAGACAAGATTAAAATGCAGAGGGCTATGTACCAGATGAAGGAAGAAGATAAAACCCCAGAAAGACAACTAAATGAAGTGGAGATAGGCAACCTTCCAGAAAAAGAATTCAGAATAATGATAGTGAAGATGATCCAGGACCTGGGAAAAGGAATGGAGGCAAAGATCAGAAAGATACAAGAAATGTTTAACAAAGACCTAGAAAAATTAAAGAACAAACAAACAGAGATGAACAATACAATAACTGAAATGAAAACTACACTAGAAGGAATCAATAGCAGAATAACTGAGGCAGAAAATGGATAAGTGGCCTGGAAGAAAGAATGGTGGAATTCACTGCTGTGGAAGAGAATAAAGAAAGAAGAATGAAAAGAAATGAAGACAGCCTAAGAGACCTCAGGGACAACATTAAATGCAATAACATTCACATTATAGGGGTCCCAAAATGAGAAGAGAGAGAAAGGAACAGAGAAAATATTTGAAGAGATTATAGTCGAAAACTTCCCTAACATGGGAAAGGAAATAGCCACCCAAATCCAGGAAGCACAGAGAGTCCCATACAGGATAAAACCAAGGAGAAACATGCCAAGACACGTAATAATCAAATTGGCAAAAATTAAAGACAAAGAAAAGTTATTGAAAGCAGCAAGGAAAAAATGACAAATAACATACAAGGGAAGTCCCATAAGGTTAACAGCTGATTTCTCAGCAGAAACTCTACAAGCCAGAAGGGAGTGGCAGGATATACTTAAAGTGATGAAAGGGAAGAAACTACAATCAAGATTACTCTACCCATGAAGGATCTCATTCAGATTCGATGGAGAAATCAAAAGCTTTACAGACAATCAAAAGCTAAGAGAGTTCAGCACCACCACACCAGCTCTACAACAAATGCTAAAGGAACTTCTCTAACTGGGAAACACAAGAGAAGAAAAGGACCTACAAAAACAAACCCAAAACAATTAAGAAAATGGCCATAGGAACATACATACCAATGATTACCTTAAACGTGAATGGATTAAATGCTCCAACCAAAAGACACAGGCTTGATGAATGGATACAAAAACAAGACCCATATATATGCTGTCTACAAGAGACCCACTTCAGACCTAGGGACACATACAGACTGAAAGTGAGGGGATGGAAAAAGATATTCCTTGCAAATGGAAATCAAAAGAAAGCTGGAGTAGCTATACTCATATCAGATAAAATAGACTTTAAAATAAAGAACGTTACAAGAGACAAGGAAGGACACTACATAATGATCAAGGGATCAATCCAAGAAGAAGATATAATGATTATAAATATATATGCACCCAACATAGGAGCACTTCAATACATAAGGCAACTGCTAACAGCTCTAAAAGAGGAAATCGACAGTCACACAATAATAGTGGGGGACTTGAACACCTCACTTACACCAATGGACAGATCATCCAAAATTAAAATAAATAAGGAAACAGAAGCTTTAAATGACACAATAGACCAGATGGATTTAATTGATATTTATAGGACATTCCATCCCAAAACAGCAGATTACACTTTCTTCTCAAGTGTACACGGAACATTCTCCAGGAGAGATCACATCTTGGGTCACAAATCAAACCTCAGTAAAGTTAAGAAAATTGGAATCATATCAAGTATCTTTTCCGACCACAACGCTATGAGATTAGAAATGAATTACAGGGAAAAAATCGTAAAAAAACACAAACACATGGAGGCTAAACAATACGTTACTAAATAACCAAGAGATCACTGAAGAAATCAAAGAGGAAATCAAAAAATACCTAGAGACAAATGACAATGAAAACACAACAATCTAAAACCTATGGGATGCAGCAAAAGCATGTCTAAAAGGGAAGTTTATAGCTCTACAAGCCTACCTCAAGAACAAGAAAAATCTCAAACAGTCTAACCTTACACCTAAAGGAACTAGAGAAAGGAGAACAAACAAAACCCAAAGTTAGCAGAAGGAAAGAAATCATAAAGATCACAGCAGAAATAAATGAAACAGAAACAAAGAAAACAATAGCAAAGATCAATAAAACTAAAAGCTGGTTCCTTGAGAAGATAAACAAAATTGATAAACCTTTACCCATACTCATCAAGAAAAAGAGGAAGAGGACTCAAATCAATAAAATTACAAATGAAAAAGGAGAAGTTACAACAGACACCACAGAAATACAAAGCATCCTAAGAGACTACTACAAGCAATTCTATGCCAATAAAATGGACAGCCTGGAAGAAATGAGCAAATTCTTAGAATGGTATAAACTTCCAAGACTGAACCAGGAAGAAACAGAAAATATGAACAATCACAAATGATGAAATTGAAACTGTGATTAAAAATCTGGCAACAAACAAAAGTCCAGGACTAGATGGCTTCACAGGTGAATTTTATCAAATATTTAGAGAAGAGCTAACACCCATCCTTCTCAAACTCTTCCAAAAGATTGCAGAGGAAAGAACACTCTCAAACTCATTCTATGAGGCCACCATCACCCTGATACCAAAACCACACAAAGATACTAAAAAAAGAGAAAATTACAGACCAATATCACTGATGAATATAGATGCAAAAATCCTCAACAATGTACAAGCAAACATAACCCAACAACACATTAAAAGGATCATGCACCATGATCAAGTGGGATTTATCCCAGGGATGCAAGGATTCTTCAATATACACAAATCAATCAATGTGATATACCATCTTAACAAATTGAAGAAGAAAACCATAGGATCATCTCAATAGATGCAGAAAAATCTTTTGACAAAATTCAACACCCATTTATGATAAAAACTCTCCAGAAAGTGGACATAGAGGGAATCTACCTCAACATAATAAAGGCCATATATGACAAACCCACAGCAAACATCATTCTCAATGGTGAAAAACTAAAAGCATTTCCTCTAAGATCAGGAAAAAGTCAAGGATGTCCACTCTCACCACTATTATTCAATATAGTTTTGGAAGTCATAGCCTCAGCAATCAGAGAAGAAAAGGAAATAAAAGGAATCCAAATCAGAAAAGAAGTAAAGCTGTCGCTGTTTGCAGATGACATGATACTATACATAGAGAATCCTAAAGTTGCCACCAGAAAACTACTAGAGCTAGCCAATGAATTTGGTAAAGTTGCAGGATAGAAAATTAATGCATACAAATCTCTTGCATTCCTATACACTAATGATGAAAGATCTGAAAGAGAAATTATGGAAACACTCCCATTTACCACTGCAACAAAAAGAATAAAATACCTAGGAATAAACCTACCTAAGGAGAGTAAAGACCTGTATGCAGAAAACTATAAGACACTGATGAAAGAAATTAAAGATGATACCAGCAGATGGATAGAGTTACCATGTTTTTGGATTGGAAGAATCAATATTGTGAAAATGACTATACTACCCGAAGCAATCTACAGATTCAATGCAATCCCTACCAAATTACCAATGGCATTTTTTTACGGAACTAGAACAAATCATCTTAAAATTTGTATGGAGACGCAAAAGACCCTGAATAGCCAAAGCAGTTTTGAGGGAAAAAAACGGAGCTGGAGGAATCTGACTCCCTGACTTCAGGCTATACTACAAAGCTACAGTAATCAAGACAATATGGTACTGACACAAAAACAGAAACATAGGTCAATGGAACAAGATAGAAAGCCCAGAGATAAACCCACACAACTATGGCCAACTCATCTATAACAAAGGAGGCAAAAATATACAATGGAGAAAAGACAGTCTCTTGTCTACAAACAATAAATGCTGGAGAGGGTGTGGAGAAAAGGGAACCCTCTTGTACTGTTGGTGGGAATGTAAATTGATACAGCCACTATGGAGAACAGTATGGGGGTTCCTTAAAAAACTAAAAATAGAATTACCAGATGATCCAGCAATCCCACTACTGGGAATATACCCAGAGAAAACCATAATTCAAAAAAACACATGAACCCCAATGTTCATTGCAGCTCTATTTACAATAGCCAGATCATGGAAGCCACCTAAATGCCCATCGACAGATGGATGGATAAAGTAGATGTGGTACATATCTAAAATGGAATATTACTCAGCCATAAAAAGGAATGAAATTGAGTCATTTGTTGAGACGTGGATGGATCTAGTGACTGTCATACAGAGTGAAGTATGTCAGAAAGAGCAAAACAAATATCGTATATTAACACATGTATGTGGAACCTAGAAAAATGGTACAGATGAACCGGTTTGCATGGCAGAAGTTGAGACACAGATGTAGAGAACAAACGTATGGACACCAAGGGGGGAAAACCGTGGTGGGGTGCGGATGGTGGTGTGCTGAATTGGGCAATTGGGATTGACATGTATACAGTGATGTGTGCAAAATTGATGACTAATAAGAACCTGCAGTATAACTAAATAAACAAACAAAAAAACTAATACTAAACTTTCTTTGGGTTATTTGTATGGAAATATGTTAATATAAATGTTTCAGACATTACATGAAATTTCTAAAAAAATAATAACAGAATGCTAACTGCTGTAATAAATAAATCCTAGTGCCTATGGCTTGACATAATAGAAATCAGTAGAAATTAACAGAAATACATATAATTTTTCACACCACATTTCCATACTTATTCTTCATTGCCTGAGTTCCTCATATTGAATCTATTTTCTTTCACCTTTTGGAGGTATTATTTCTAATAACTCTAACCAAGTTTGTTATAGAAAGAGATAAAAGAAAGAAGGCACACTCACTTTTTAACTCCATTGGCTTAGAATCAACACACATTGCTACTACTCATTTTCTGTAGGCAAGAGCTAAGTACATAGTTCAGATGTTGTAGGTAGAATTCTAACAGGTATGAAGTGGTATCTCATTGCGGTTTTGATTTGCATTTCCCTAAATGACTTGTGATGTTGAGCATCTTTTTATATACCTTTTGGCCTTTCATATAACTTCTTTATTCAGGTCTTTCATCCATTTCTCAATTGATATTTTTTTTCTGCTGTAGAGTTGTAGGAGTTCTTTATGTATTTTGGATATTAACCCCTTATTGGATATATGGTTTGCAAACATTTTTTTCATTCTGTAAGTTGTCTTTTTACTTTGTTTCTTTTGCTCTGCAGAACATTTTAAGTTTGATGTCATTTCACTTTGTTTAAAAATTTTATTGCTTGTGCTTTAAATGCCATACATATAAGTGTAGCAATAGGAGTCTAGTTTCATTCTTTTACATGTAAATATCCAATTTTCCCAGCATCATTTACTGAAGAGACTGTCTTTTCACCATTGTATATTCTTGTCTCCCTTGTCAAAGATTAATTGACTATATATGCTTGGGTTTACTTCTGAGCTCTCAGTTCTGTCCCATTGACCTATTTGTCTTTTTTATGTCATTTCCATGCTGTTTTAATTACTATTGCTTTATAGTATAGCTCAAATTCGGGAAGTTTAATGCCTCCTGCTTTGTTCTTTTTTCTCAGGATTGCTTTGGCAGTTTGGGGTCTTTTGTGCTTCCATATTAATTTTAGTAGTGTTTTACTTTTTATTAACGTAATAAATGCTAGTAGAATATTGATAGGGATTGCATTGAATTTCTAGATGACTTTTGGTAGTATGGACATTTTAACAACATAAACATTCAAATCCATGTACATGGGATACCTTTCCATTTATTTGTGTCTTTTTCAATTTCTTTCATTAATGTCTTGTCATTTTTAGAGATCTTTCATCTCTTGGTTAAGTTTATTCCTAAGTATTTTTTTGTTTTTTTATGTTACTGTTTTATTATGTTATGTTTATTTTTCAGGTAATTTGTTGTTAGTGTATAGAAATGGTGCTATTTTTATATTCTGTATCCTGCAACTTTACTGAATTCGTTAGACCTGTTTTGTAGTAGAGTCTTTAGGTTTTCTATATATTAAACTATGTCATCTGTAAATAGAGACAATCTTCTTCCTTTCAAATTCTGATGTCTTTTATTTCTTTTTCCTGCCTGGTTGCTGTGCTGAGGACTTCCAGGACTATGTTGAATAGGAAGTCTGAGAGTGTGCATGCTTGTCTTGTTTCTGATCTTAGAAGAAAAGCTTTCAACCTTTTACAATTGAATATATATATTACTTGTGGGCTTATACATGCCCTTTATTATCTTGGAGTATGTTCCTTATACACACAATTTGTTAAGAGTTTTTATTATTTATATACACAAGTTGTTAATTTTTTTTTTATCATGAATGGATGTTGAATTTTGTCAAACGCTTTTTCTGACTTTGTTGAGATGATCATATGATTTTTTTCTTTCATTCTGCTAATGTGATTATATAAACTGATTTGTATATGATGAACCATCCTTACGTCCCAGGTATAAATACAACTTGATCATGGTGAATGACCCTTTTAATGTGCTAATTTGGTTTGCTAATATTTTATTGAAAATTTTTGCATCTATATTTATCAGGGATATTGGGCTATAGTTTTCTGGTAGGTTGTGTTTTCATTTTTTTTTTTTTTTTCTCCTTTGGTATCAGGGTGATGCTGGCCTCATAAAATGAGTTTGGAAATATTCCTTCCTCTTCAGTCTTTCTGGAAGATTTTGAGGATTGGTATTAATTCTTTAAATATTTGGCAAAATTTACCACTTAAGCAATCAGTTCTGGGCTTTTTATCATTGGGAAGTTTTTGATTACTGATTCAATTTTCTTATAGTATTGGTGTATTCAGACTTTTTATTTCTTCCTGATTAGTCTTGGAATTTTGTGTTTCTAAGAATTTTTCATTTGCTCTAAGTTACCAAGTTTGTTGATATACAGTTGTTCATAGTAGTCTCTTGTGCTTCTTTGTATTTCTGTGGCATCAGTTGTAATGTCTCCTTTTCCATTTATAATTTTGTTGATTTGGGTCCTTTCTCCTTTTTCCTTGGTTACCCTAGCTAAAGAGTTGTCAACTTTGTTCATCTTTTCAAAGAACTAACTCTTTTGGTTGATCTTTTCTATTATTTTCCTATTCTCTATTTATTTCTGCTTTAAACTCTATTATTTCCCTCCTGCTACCTTCATGCTCAGTTCATTCTTTTTTTTTTTTTTTTCTGAAGGCATAGAATTAGGTTGTTTATTTGTGATTTTCTTGTTTCTTAATATGGTGTCTGTCACTATGAACTTTTCTCTTAAAACTGCTTTTGCTGCATTTTATAAATTTTGGTATGTTTGTTTCAAGATACTTTTTTAAATTTCCCCTTTAATTTCTTCTTGATCCATTGGTTTTTCAGCAGCGTGTTGTTTAATTTCCATGTACATTCAGCCCCTGTATTTGTGGGGTTTTCATCTGCAGATACAGAGGGTCAGCATGGTACTATGCTATTTTATATAAAGGATTTGAGCATCCTCGGATTTTGGCATCCACAGGGGCTCCTGGAACCAATCCCAAGGGATGACTATTTGGGAATTTTCCAGCTTTTCTCTTGTTATTGATTTCTAGTTTCAGACCAGTGTGGTCAGAGAGCATACCTGGTATGATTTAAATCTTCTTGAATTTTCTAAGACTTGTTTGTGTCCAACATATGCTTTATCCTAGAAAATGTTCCATGTGTACTTGAAAAGAATGTGTATTTTGTTGGATAGAATATTTTTATATATCTCTATTAGGTCTGTTTGGTCTATTATTGTTCAACTTTGTTGTTTCCTTGTTCAGTTTCTGTCTGGATAATCTATCCATTTTTCGGAGTAAAGTATCAAAGTCCCCAACAATTATTCTATTGCTGTTTATTTCTCTTAGGTTTTGCTTTATGAATTTAGGTACTGCCATAATGGGTGCATAAATATTTACAATAGGTATATGTTCTTGATGGATTGATCCCTTTATCATTGTGTAATACAATTCATTGTCTCTTTTTATTATTTTTAGTTTCAAGTCTCTTGTCTGATATAAGTGTAGCTATCCCTGCTATTTTTGGTTATCATTTGCTTGAAATATATTTTTCCATCCCTTCAGTCTATGTGTGCCTTTAAAGCTAAAGTGAGTCTCTTGTAGACAGCATATCATTGGATAATTTAATCCATTTACATTTAAAGTAATTATTGATAAGTAAGGACTTACTATTGCCTTATTTTCTGGTGTTTTGTAGACCCATTGTTCCTTGTTTTTTATCCTGCTGTCTTTTCTTGTGCTTTGATGTCTTGTGGTATCAGGATGCATTGATATTTAGCATGTTCTTTTGTGTAATTACTCCAGGTTTTTCCCTTGTGGTTATCATGAAGCTTACATAAAATATCTTTAACACCCTACTTTAAACTAGTAACAACTTAACCTTCAATAGAATTCCAAAGCCTTATACTTTTATTTCTCTTCACCCTAACATTTCAGGTTATTGATGTTACAGTATATCTATTTACAGTATATCTAGTATTCTTGGTTAACAGATATTTTCCTTCAATATTTTGAATATGTCATCCCATTCTCTTCTGGCCTGAAAAGTTTCTGTTGAGAAATCCTCTGATACTCTTAGGGGGTTCACTTGTATGTAACTTCTCTCTTTTCTCTTTTACTTTTGACACTTTGGTGTAGCCCTATTTGGGGTCTTTTGGGCCTCTTGGATTTAGATGTCTATTTCCCTCCCTGGATTTGGGAAGTTTTAAGCTATTATTGCTTTAAATATACTTTCTGTCCCTTTCTCTTTCTCCTTTCCTTCTGGAATTCTCATAATGTGAATATTTTTTGTTTTATTGTGTACTATAGGTCCCATAATCTTTCTTCAGTCTTTTGCTTTTTTGCCCCATTGACTGGATAATTTCAAATGTCTTGTCTTCCAGATCACTGATTCTTTTGCTTTCAGAGTCCACTTTTGAAGCTCCCTGTTGAATTCTTCCACTCGATTATTGTATTTTCAACTCTAGGGTTTATTTTTTTCTTTAATGATTTCTCTTTCTTTCTTGAATTTTTAATTAATTTTGTTCATGCATTCTTTTCTTAATTTTGTTTGTCTATATGTTCTTGTAGTTCGCTAAATTTCTTTAAGAGGATTATTCTGAAATTTTCTCTTACAGCATATAGATGTACATTTCTTTAGAATTAGTTAATAGACCTTTATTAGTTTCCTTTTGTTGTATCATATTTACCTGATGTTTCATGATCCTAATTCCTTGGTATCTGCACATTTGAATAAGTGGTCTCCCTTTCCAGATTTTGTAGATTCACTTTGTAGAGACAGTTCTTCACTAGTCAGCTCAGTTTGGATTTCTGGATGTGTCTGTGGTAACATCCTTGAGAAGGCTGGGCCAGCTGTTAGGGTCTGTTTTGGGATAAGACAACTGTTTGAGCTCTGAGGTCAGCTGGAAGGTGGATGGGGAGACTGTGTCACTGGCTTGGTTCTCTGCTCAACTGAGTCTCTAGGATAAGGTTCACAGTTGCCTGGATTCTCTGGTAAGGCTTGCTAGACTTTCAAGACTGGGTGTTATATGTAGCAGTAAGTGAAGCTATGAATTAGCTTCCCTGACCTGGCAGGGCAGCAGTAGAGGGCCTACGTGGATCATTGTTTGGGGACCTGAATCAAGAAAGTGTATACATTGAATATCCTGGTCAGGTGAGGCCACTGGTTTTACTCTGCAGACAGGAAAAGCCACGGGCTGTGCTCTTTGTTCAAGACCACTGTATGCAGGGCTATTTGATGGGATATGCAGCTTCTCATGTGCTCTGGTAAGGTTCCCTGGTCAGGAGGGCTAAAGGTTCTATTCAGCAATAAGTGTGGCTACAAATTAGAATCCCTGCCTGAACACAGTAAGAGATAGAGCTCCAAGGCCTCAAGCTGACCCATGCCCCTAGTTCCTGCCCAAACAGAGCCATGGACTTTGCTCTGGGGGCAATCAGTTGTGTGCCTGCCTCTTAGCTTGGTAGTTATTCAGCTATACAGATTCCAGGTGTTCTCGCCAGCCTTCTGTCAGATGGGGCTGGGGTCATGTTCTGCTGTGTGTGAAGCTATGACTCTAGATGGCTTCTGCCCACCTCAGGCAACTCCCAAATTTTCTGGTAATGGGGGAGGAGCCAAGATTCACAAAAGGTAGAGCTATGACAGCTCTTTCACTAGGCCTGGAGCCTGTTCTGCCCACAGGCCCTGGCAGAACTCCTTGTTTGAAAACCTGAAGTAGGCAGACCTGAGCCCTGCTGAGTTACCTGGTCAAACTGCCTGTCCACCTTGGTTCTGCAGATGAGAAAATGTGCTGCTTGGGATTACTCCTTGGGCTCTGCAAATAGGAACTTGGTCAGTAAAAATCTGAGTGATGGTTGTTGGGAGCCTCTCCTTCTCTTCTCTGCCACAATCAGATTTCTAGGGGTTGAGCCTCATAAATTACCCTGCAATCTCTGTGGGGCAAATCCAGAGTAAGGGCTCTCATGAAGTGACCCACAATTCTGGGGTTGCTGGATGTAAACCAGCAAGAACATGACTTTAGAAAGCTCAGATTATGATTCTGTTAACTACAAAAAAAAAGTTTTTAAATTTGTATGAAAACACAAAAGACCCTGAAGAGCCAAAACAATCTTCAGAAAGGAAAACGAAGTTTGAGGAATCAGACTCCCTGGCTTCAGATTATTCTACAAAAGCTACAGTCATCAAAACTGCATGGTACTGGCACTAAAACAGAAATATAGGTCAATGAAACAGGATAGAAAGCCCAGAAATAAGCCCATACCCCTATGGTCAGTTAATCTACAACAAAGAGGGCAAGAATATATAATGAGAAAATGACAGTCTCTTCAATAAGTGGTGCTGGAAAAACTGGATAGCTAAATGTAAAAAGAATGAAATTAGAACACTCTCTAACACCATACACAAACTCAAAATGGATTAAAGACCTTAATGTAAAACCAGACACTATAAAACTCTTAGAGGAAAACATAGGCAGAACACTCTTTGACATAAATCACAGCAAGATCTTTTTTGATCCACCTCCTAGAGTAATGGAAATAAAAACAAAAATAAACAAATGGGACCGAACGAGACTTCAAAGCTTTTGCACAGCAAAGGAAACCGTAAACCAAAATGAAAAGACAACCCACAAAATGGCAGAAAATATTTGCAAACGATGCATCTGACGAGGGATTAATCTCCAAAATATACCAACAACTCATGTAGCTCAAAATCACAAAAAGAAACAACCCAATCCAAAAATGGGCAGAAGACCTAAATAGACATTTCTCCAAAGAAGACATAGAGATGGCCAAAAGGCACATGAAAACATGCTCTACATAGCTAATTAATAGAGAACTGCAAATCAAAACTACAATGAGGTATACCACCTCACACCAGTCAGAATGGCCACCATCATAAAGGTCTACAAATAATAAATGCTGGAGAGTGGAAAATAATAAATGTGGAGAAAAAGGAACCCTCCAACACAGTTGGTGGGAATGTAAATTGGTGCTGCCACCATGGAAAACAGAATGGAGATTCCTTAAGAAACTAAAAATGGAGCTACCAGATGATCCTACCATCCCACTCCTGGACATATATCTTGAAAAGACAGATATAATTTGAAAAGATACATGCACCCAATGTTCAGTGCAGCACTATTTACAATAGCCAAGACATGGAAGCCACCTAAATGTCCGTTGACAGACGAATGGATAAAGAAGATGTGGTACATATGTACAACGGAATATTGCTCAGCATAAAAAGAATGAAATAATGCCATTTACAGCAACATGGATGGACTTAGAGATTGTCATACTGAGTGAAGTCAGAGAAAGATAAATATCAGATGATATCACTTATATGTGGAATCTAAAAAAAAATAAAATGAAGTTATATACAAAACAGAAATAGACCCACAGACACAGAAAACAAATGCATGGTTACCAAAGGTAGAGAGGGATACATTAGTATTTTGGGATTAACATATACACACTCCTATATATAAAATAGATAACCAACAAGGACCTACTATGTAGCACAGGGAACTCTACTCAATATTTTATAATAATGTATAAAGGAAAAGAATCTGAAAAAGAATAGATATCTATGTGCGTATAACTGAATCACTTTGCTGTACACCTGAAACTAATGCAACATTGTAAATCAAATACACTTCAATAAAAAAATTCTGATTCTGTTGTATTAGACAAGTCAATGATCAAACATAGTAAGCTTCACATGTCTCTACTGTGAATTAGAGATCTTAATATCTATTTTATAAGGATATTGTGAAGATAAAATAAATATACACAGGAGGTAGTAAATATTAGTGTACAGCTATAATAGGGAGGGCTAGTGGCTAAAACAATGCCCAAATTGCAATATTTAGACCATTACATAGCTATACATATTTTCATTTTAGTTTGATGTTTCCAGAGCTGTCCTTTCAAAGAGGTAACTCAGAAACTGAAGCCACTTCCATACTGTGGCCATACTTTTGTGACTGGAAAGTCACTTCAGTTTTATGTATCTGGCAGAGATGAGGAGACCTCAGAGTACCATCATGTCAGCCCAGAAGTGATGTACATCAATTCAGGTTTACATTACTTTGGCCAAAACTAGTCACATGACTAAGTCCAGAAGCAAAATCTGGGTAAGTTTCTAGTTTAGTGACTAAGCATCAGTCAATTGGTAGGAATCAGCTAGCCATCACTGCCACAACTTAGCACCTCCTTTTATTGAGGCTTAGTTTTCTTAGCCATGGAATTAGAGTATTGGTTTGGGCATTATAAAAGTAAAGTGCTATTTTGTTTAAATAGGAAAGATTATTTACTCCATTTCTTTTTTCAGTATTTTTATTTAAAAAATTATTTTTCTTTCTTCCCAGTCCCTGGACCCAGACTGCTTTCTCTGGATATTCATGGAGGCTAATTATTAATTAATCCATTCACAAATATCAGAAAGCAGACAAAAGTGTTACTGTGTTACAACTGAACATATTTCAGCAGAATCTAAAAGTCTTAGTTATTTTAGAATCAAAGGCATTTATATTCAAAGATGTGTTTTATTTAGCTATAAAAAGGGCTAACACTTATTGGGAGCTTATTCATAGAAAGCAGAGTGAATCTTAAGAATTTTAATTAAAACCAAGTAAATAACCACCAGCCCCAAAGATGAACCCTAATCAAAATACCCTTGGGAGGGAAGAGACAAGATGGTAGAGTAGAAGGACTCACCTCTCTCACAAAAATACCAAAATCACAGCTAACTGCTGAAGAACCATCAGCAAAAAAAGACTGGAACCTACCAAAAAAGATATTCTACATCTAAAGACAAAGAGGAAGCCACAATGAGATGGTAAGAGGGGCACTTTCCTGATATAATCAAATCTCATACCTGCCAGTCGGGCAGCCCACAAACAGGAAAATAGTTACATTGTAGAGGTTCTCCCACAGGAGTGAGTTCTGAGCCCCTACAGCATGCTTCACAGGCTGGGGGTCTGGCATCAAGAGGAGGAGGCCCCAGAGTATTTGTCTTTGAAGGCCAGTGAGGCTTGAATGCAGGAGCTGCAAGAACTAGGGGAAACAGAGACTCCACTCTTTGGAGACACACACAAGTTTTCATGTGCACTGGGACCCAGGGCAAAAGGGTGACTCCATAGGAGCCTGGGCCAGACCCGCCTGTGGGTCTTGGAGGGTCTCCTGGGGATCCAGGGGGTGTGGCTGTGGCTAACTGTGGGGATAAGGACACTGGTGATGGAGACCCCAGGGAATATTCCTTGGTGTGAGCTCTCTTGGAAGTCACTATTTTGGCACTACCTAACAGCCTGCAGGCTCCAGTGCTGGGACATCTCAGGCCAAACAACCAACAAGATTGGAACACAGTTCCCCCCACCCCCATCAGCAGACAGGCCACCAAAAGTCATCCTGAGCCCACAGCTGTCTCTTAACACCTGTCTCTGGTGGCCCTGCCCAACAGAGGGGAAAGACCCAGCTCCACCCACTGGTGGACTGGCAAGCACTAGTCCCGCCCAATAGGAAGCCTGAACAAGTCTGTGGACCAACCTCAGCCACCAGGGGCAGACACCAGAAGCAAGAGAAACTACGACCCTACAGCCTGCAGAAAAGAGACCACAAACAGAAAAGGTTAGACAAAGTGAGACAGCAGAGAAATATGTTCCATATGAAGGAACAAGATAAAACCCCAGAACAGCTAAGTCAAGTGGAGATAGGCAATCTGCCTGATAAAGAACAAAAGAAGAAGTAAAGAAAAAAGACATACAAAAACAAATCCTAAACAATTAACAAGAACATACATGTTGTGGTACATTGCAGCACTATTTACAATAGCCAGAACATGGAACCAACCTAAATGTCCGAAATGGGTTCGTGCCCCAGTCCAGGAAGATCTGAATGGATAAAGAAGAAGTGGCACATATATACAATGGAATATTACTCAGCCATAAAAAGAAACGAAATTGAGTTATTTGTAGTGAGGTGAATGGACCTAGAGTCTGTCACACAGAGTGAAGTAAGTCAGAAAGAGAAAAACAAATACCATATGCTAACGCATATATATGAAATCTAAAAAAAAAAAAAAGTAATCATGAACCTAGTTGTAGGGCAGGAATAAAGATGTAAACATAGAGAATGGACTTCAGGACACAGGATGGGAGGGGGAAGCTGGGGCGAAGTGAAACTAGCATCAACATATATACACTACCGAATGTAAAATAGTTAGGTAGTGGGAAGAAGCAGCATAGCGCAGGGAGATCAGCTCCATGCTTTGCGATGACCTAGAGGGGTAGGATAGGGAGGATGGGAGGGAGGCTCAAGAGAGAGGGGATATGCATATGGCTGATTCACTTTTGTGTACAGCAGAAACTAACAAATATTGTGAAGCAATTATACTCCAATAAAGATCTATTAAAAATACATATTGATAATTACCTAAACGTCAACAAATTAAATGCTCCAACCAAAAGACATAGACTGGCTGAATGGATACAAAACCAACACCTGTATATATGCTGTCTACAAGAGATCCACTTCAGATCTTGGGACACATACAGACTGAAAGGGAGGGGATGGAAAAAGCTATTCCATGCAAATGGAAATCAAAAGAAAGCTGGAGTAGCAATACTTATATCAGGCAAAATAGACTTTCAAATAAAGACTGTTGTTACAAGAGACAAAGAAGGATACTACATAATGATCAAGGGATCAATCCAAGAAGGAGGTATAACAATTGTAAATATATATGCACCCAACATATAAGCACCTCAATATATATGGCAAATGCTAACAGCCATAAAAGGGTAAATCGACAATAACCCAACAAGAGTGGGGGACTTTTGGGCTTCCTGGTGCTGCAGTGGTTAAGAATCTGCCTGCCAATGCAGGGGACATGGGTTCGTGCCCCAGTCCAGGAAGATCCCACATGCCGCAGAGTGGCTGGGCCTGTGAGCCATGGCCTCTGAGCCTGTGCTCCACAAAGGGAGAGGCCACAACAGTGAGAGGCCCACGTACCGCAAAAAAAAAAAAAAAGAGTGGGGGGACTTTAACACCCCACTTACATCAATGGACAGATCATCCAGACAGAATATCAATAATGAAACACAGGCCTTAAAGGACATATTAGACCAGATGGACTTAATTGATATTTATAGCACATTCCACCCAAAAGCAGCAGAATACACATTCTTCTCAAATGTACATGGAACATTCTCCTAGATAGATCACATGCTGGGCCACAAAGCAAACCTTGGTAAATTTAAGAAAACTGAAATCATATTAATCATATTTTCTGACCACAACACTATGAGATTAGAAATCCACGACAAGAAAAAAACTGTAAAAAACACAAACATGTGGAGGTTAAACAATATGCTACTAACCAACAAATGGATCACTGAAGAAACCAAAGATGATATCAAAAAATACCTAGAGACAAACAAAAATGAAAACATGGGCTTCCCTGGTGGCGCAGTGGTTGAGAGTACGCCTGCCGATGCAGGAGACACGGGTTCATGCCCCGGTCCGGGAAGATCCCACATGCCGTGGAGCGGCTGGGCCTGTGAGCCATGGCCACTGAACCTGCGCGTCCGGAGCCTGTTCTCTGCGACAGGAGGCCACAACAGTGAGAGGCCCGCATACCGCAAAAAAAAAAAAAGAAAACATGATGAACTATCCAAAACCTATGGGACACAACAAAAGCAGTTCTAAGAGGGAAGTTTATAGCAGTACAATCTTACCTCAGGAAACAAAAAAAAATCTCAAATAAACCACGTAAACTTAGACCTAAAGCAACTAGAGAAAGAACAAACAAAACCCAAAGTTAGTAGAAGGAAAGAAATCATAAAGATCAGAGCAGAAATAAATTAGAGATGAAGAAAACAATAGAAAGTAACAATGAAACTAAAATCTGGTTCTTTGAAAAGATAAACAAAATTTAGCCAGACTCATCAAGGAAAAAAAAAAAGGAGAGGGCGCAAATCAATAAAATTAAAAATGAAAAAGGGGAATTGACAATGGACACCACAGAAATACAAAGGATCATAAGAGACTGCTACAAGCAACTATATGCCGATAAAATGGACAACCTAGAAGAAATGGACAAATTCTTAAAAAGGTACAATCTCCCAAGACTGAACCATTAAGAAATAGAAAATATGAATAGATCAATCACCAATGCTGAAATTGAAACTGTGATTAAAAAACTCTCAACAAATAAAAGTCCAGGACCAGATGGCTTTACAGGCAAATTCTATCAAACATTTAGAAAAGAGCTAACACCTATCCTTCTCAAACTCTTCCAAAAAAATTGCAGGGGGAGGAACACTCCCAAACTCATTCTATGAGGCCACCATAACCTTGATACCAATATCACTGATGAACATAGATGCAAAAATCCTCAAGAAAATATCAGCAAACTGAATTCAACGATACAATAAAAGGATCATACACCACAATCAAATAGGATTTATCCCAGGGATGTAACGGTTTTTCAATATCTGCAAGTCAATCAGTGTGATACACCACATCAACAAATTGAAGACCAAAAACCAAAAGATCATCTCAATAGATGCAGAAAAAGGTTTTGACAAAATTCAAGATCCATTCATGATAAAAGCTCTCCAGAAAGTAGGCATATAGGGAACTTTCCTCAACATAATAAAGGCCATATGTGACAGACCCACAGCTAACATCATACTCAATGCTGAACTACTGAAAGCATTTCCTCTAAGATCAGGAACAATACAAGGATGTCCAGTCTCATGACTATTATTCAACATAATTGTGGAAGTCCTAGCCATGGCCATCAGAGATGAAAAAGAAATTTAAAAAATCCAAATTGGAAAAGAAGTAAAACTGTCACTGTTTGCAGATGATATGATACTATACATAGAAAATCTAAAGATGCCACCAGAAAACTACTAGAGCTCATCATTGAATTTGATAAAGTTGAAGGATACAGAATTAATACACAGAAATCTGTTGCATTTCTATACACAAACAATGAAAGATCAGAAAGAGAAATTAAGGAAACACTCCCATTTACCATCACATCAAAAAGAATAAAATACCTAGGAATAAACCTGCCTAAGGAGACAAAAGACCTGTACTCCAAAAAATATAAAATGTTGATGAAAGAAATCGAAGATGACATGAACGGGTGGAAAGATACATCACGTTCTTGGATTGGAAGAATCAACATTGTGAAAATGACTACACTACCCAAAGCAATCTACAGATTCAATGCAATCCCTATCAAATTACCAATGGCATTTTTCACAGAATAAGACCAAAAAAATTTTAAATTTGTATGGAAGCACAAAAGACCCCGAATAGCCAAAGCAATCCTGAGAAAGAAAAACAGAGCTGGAAGAATCAGGCTCCCTGACTTCAGACAACACTACAAAGCTACAGTAATCAAAAGAGTATGGTACTGGCATAAAAACAAATATAGATCAATGGAACAGGATAGAAAGCCTAGAGATAAACCCACGCACCTATGGTTAATTAATCTATGACAAAGGAGGCAAGATTATGTGATGGAATAAACAGTCTCTTCAATAAGTGGTGCTGGAAAACTGGACAGCTACAGGTAAAAGAATGAAATTAGAACATTCTCTAACACCATACACAAAAATAAACTCAAAATGGATTAAAGACACAACTGTAAGACTAAATACTATAAAACTCTTAGAGGAAAACATAGGTAGAACACTCTTTGACATAAATCACAGCAAGATCCTTTTTGACCCACCTCCTAGAGTAATGGAAATAAAAACAAATGGGACCGAATTAAACTCAAAAGCTTTTGCACAGCAATGAAAACTATAAACTAAATGGAAAGAAAACCCATAGAATGGCAGAAAATATTTGCAAACAATGCATCTGACAAGGGATTAATCTCTAAAATATACAAACAGCTCATACAACTCAACATCAAAAAGACAAACAACCCAATCAAAAAATGGACAGAAGATCTAAATAGACATTTCTCCAGAGACGACATACAGATGTCCAAAAAGCACATGAAAAGATGCTCAACATAGCTAATTATTAGAGAAATGCAAATCAAAACTACAATGAGGTATCACCTCACACCAGACAGTATGGCCATCATCAAAAAGTCTACAAACATTAAATGCTGGAGAGGGTGTGGAGAAAAGGGAACCGTCTTGCACTGTTGGTGGGAATGCAAATTGGTACAAACACTACGGACAACAGTGTGGAGGTTCTTTAAAAAACTAAAAATAGAGCTAACATATAATCCTGCAATCCCACTCCTTGTCATGTATCCAGAGAAGACCATAATTTAAAAAGATACATGCACCCCAATGTTCACTACAGCACTATTTATAATAGCCAAAACATGAAAGCAACCTAAATGTCCATTGATAGAAGAATAGGTAAGGAAGATGTGGTGTGTATATATACAATGAAATATTACTCAGCCATAAAAAGAATGAAATAATGCCATTTGCAGCAGCACAGATGGACCTCAAGATTGTCATACTGAGTGAAGTAAGTCAGACTGAGAAAGACAAATATCATATGATATCACTTGTATGTGGAATCTAAAAAGATGATACAGAAAACTTCTAAAACAAACTTATGGTTACCAAAGGGGAGAGGTAGGGGGGAGGGATAAATTAGGAGGTTGGGATTAACATACATACAGTAGTATATATAAAACAGATAATCAAAACGAACCTACTGTATAGCACAGGGAACTCTACTAAATATTCTGTAATAACCTATATTGGGAAAGAATCTGGAAATGAATGGATATACGTATAACTAAACAACTTTGCTGTACAATAAACTAACACAACATGTTAAGTCAACTATATCCCAATATAAAATAAAAATTAAATTTAAAAACAGCTTACCTTGGAGAGGAATCCAGCTAGAAAATGGTATCAATAAAGATATTTATGAGTAACATACATTATGCCATGTGGGGATACTTGATTTATTTCAGAAAAAGTAATTTAAAATATTTAAAGAATAAGCTCTTTGGAAGGAAGCTAATGAGAATAGGTCCTAGATACTTAGAAATTTTAAATTGAAAACTTAAAACATCTGCTCCCCCCAAATAATATTTCCCCCCAAAATCAAGGTAACAGGAACTAAAAAACTACACAAACATGCCCAGGATACATTAAAATTACTCAAATTAAGTCAATAGCTGGATATACTTCTTTTTGTGGTAATTAACTACAATATTTTGTTAAACATGAAACAAGAAATAACATGACAAATCCTCAAGAAAAATTAGATTTTTCTAATGGGCTGAGTTTCCAGAAATAGAATTAACTGCTGGAAAACACACAGATACCACTGCACAACCCCATAAACCACACACTCAGGGGTGAACCATGCCAAAGAAGGAGGAAAACAGATTTAAGCAAGAATAATAGCAATAAATGAAAATTGTATGCAGTATTGAGATCTAAATGTCGTAACAGTTCTACATGCAGCATCTGTAGCATGGAGGAACACAATAATTTACATATAAACAGTGTGCTTACATACAAGGATCACATAAGTAAATGTCTACATTATGCGGTAAATGTCATGCAAGAAATACAACTGTCTGATTGATATGCAGAATATTTGCCAGGCTGGTGACAGCCGAAGTAAGTTCAAAGTCACAGGAAATGTTGTCATCAGCCTAGTGTAAAAATGTACAATTACTTGCTATTCTCCTCTTTCTGTTTAAAGGTGACTACTACTATCTTTTCCCTAGGCTACTTGTTCACTGTAGCTTATTATCATTACAAAGTATTAAAATGGATTAGCTTTTCCGTATTGTGTTCATATTGGGAAGGGCACGTTTTAGACAGCTCACTGACAAGGTTTTTGAAAAAAAAAAAAAAGCATTTATTCCTCCGCTAAAAATTACCAGGCAACTTGTTTTTGAGAATAAAAATCTCTAAATTGCATGCTTGCAAATTTCTCTTTTCCGATAATTTCATTTAATATGAAGAAACCAGAGAGAAGTGAGCAGTGTCTAATTAATGTCTTCTAATGCCCAACTAATGTCAAGCATGACTCCAATTTATAACTGAACTGTATTTTTACATTGAAAAATTCAATTACATTTACTGACAGACTTTGAAATGCCACACTATTTATACTGGCAAACTTCGCAGGCTCACGGTATATTTATTAACATTCTGTCCACAGAATAAAGCATATACACAATACAGATCATTGCATTCTTCATTTTTTAATCTTTCAAAGTGATACGTATATCTAGCAGGGCAGCAAGAGGCTGCTTCAGTTTAAGAGAGTCAAAAGACTAAATAGAGGCAGACATTGCTATGCCCTTCCTTTTAATTCTCCAGGCAAAACAAGGTAACCTTGACATTTCACTACATTCTCTGGCTCCTGCGTCCTTTTCCTCATTCTCTTTCTCTGGTGCCTCCCCCTAAGCTCCTCCCCGCTTCTGCCAGGGTACGGTACAACCACAGGGCCCTCCTCCGTGTACACATCAACAATTTTGAGCTGTGAAGAGGTTCAATTGCCACATTTGTGCCTCAGTTGCAATGAGCAAATGATTTACCAGGATAGCTTGAGGACACGGCAATGACAGAGAGACATCTGCTGGGTAGATAGGCAAAAAAGGGTTATTCACAGCTGGTGCATTAGTCCTGCTAGCCACTAGGCCACCCCAGTGATCCCGTCCTCCAGTTTCCTTCCCCTTCTTTCTGCCTGCTCCCTGCTGTCAGCTGCCAAAAGATATCTGTTCTCACTCTTTGCTGAATGAAAAGGTGCTAATGTATGACTTCAGGATATGTCAGAATATACAGTACTTACAAGTGTTTGGAGATGCAGCCAACCTGACCACAGGGAAAAGAAATGAACTAAAGAGGGATTTTCTTGAAAAGGAGAGGGGAAAGTAGTCAAGGGCCATTCCTTTTCTTTGATTGTACCCTGGGATGATTGGGAGGGGACCTTCCTTAGCTTCAAGCCACCTCTCCATTTCTCTCTCCATGCACAAGATATTTAATATCTTTTGCAATCCTGAATATTCTAATAAATATATATTCTGCAAAGTGGTTTTGGTTTATATGTCTGCAATCCAATTTGGCAAATATACCAGTTAACATGAAAGATAAATGATATAAAATAAATTACAGTATTACTCTAGGAATATTAGTTTATATTTTTTCTTTTTATATGCAAAGGAGGAAGAGAGAAAATTAGAAAGGGAATCAAACTGACATTTCACTTTGCCCATCATAGCTGTAATCATATGCCTCACTGCTGTATATTACTCAAATGCTTATCTCTTCTCAAATGTTTATACTCTCTCTCCTAGTATATAGAATCTATTCACTCACCTCTAAGAAAAAGAAATTCCCCTTGGAACTGGCAAAATCTGGACAACTCTTTAATGTCCAGAATCAACATCCAAATCTCCAGGCTGATTTTTTGAAGTCTGATAGTACAGATGAGATTGGAGGCTTATCAAAAGAATCTAAGTTACAACTAAGAATCAATGTTATAAACAATGACAACTATGCTACTAAGAGAGCAGTGTTTCACACACACACAAATCACAGATCTAAAATGTGAAACACAATTTAAAAAATATGTAGCATAAGTGAAAATATTTTTATTGGGCAACAACATCTGCCAAATATAGTACCATAGAGAGGATTATCCTGAAAAAATCTATGCTCTCAAATTACTGATTTGTTTTTACTAATTCTCATAATATTTTTGTGGCTTAGGTTATAGGAAAAAAACAAGACTGGAGAATTCACATGAGAAGTCAAATAAATCAGGTAAACTGAGGTCAGATTATCTCTTTAATTAGATTAGCTGGTCATCTGCACATTTAGAATTTTCCAGAGGAAAAAATAAAATTCATTTCTTCAGAAATAATAATCCTTTTTTCCTGAAATCAAAGGAACCTTCTAGTAAGAGTTTAATCCGTGGGTTAGGACCTTAAATTAGATTTTTCACGTACAGAATATTAGATTTTAATCCTATTTTGAAAGTATAAGGCCATCAAAATTATTGCATTTATTTCATTTTAATTTACTTTCTAATAGGTAGTGCCAAGTTATTTGATATTTTCTATTTTATGTCTTAAACAGAAAAATCTAAATTGATCATAAGTATGATAAATTAAGTAAATTATGAAAATATACACTTAAACTATACAAAGAAATGTTGATCATCTAGGAGGATTTATTAAAAAAGAAAAACAGCAAAACAGCTGTTTTAACAATTTGAATGTAATAGGGAATTACCAGCTAAATTGTTGTTCTTGTGAGATATACCTCAAAAATGGATTTTCTAAGACTCTTGCAACCTAAATAGTTGAATTTAATTTTATCAAGTACTTTTGTTTATTAATAATTTTAAATTTACTAGAGAAGCAAATTTGTGGAAAATTAAAGATTTTTTTAACATCTGCAATAAATTCTAAAATGCAGTTTATGGAAGAAAAATTTTAATTCTTGTTTTGTTATAGAAAATTATTGACTTAAAACCAAACCAATTACATTGGATCAATAAATGCAATGTGAAGTTTCTTTCAGAGAAATAATAGTTTAAATCCTCCTCTGTATTTTAAAATGTAATAAGTTGTTCAGAGTAATAATTGTGTTTTACATACATAAAATTATAGCTTTATTTAAAAACACACAAATTATTTATAAATATATATTATATGAAAATTCAATAACAGTAATGATTTTTATTTTGCTTACTAAAATGAATATTTGAGAGTTTTTATACATAGAAAGTGTGTTTTAATGAAATTATTATCCTTTTATTAACTTCGGCTAACTATTCTAACATTTGGCTTATTTTGATGTATCAATAATAATTCCATTCCTTGTTAGTGAGAATTATTTTTCACTTTTTTCCCAGTTTAGCTTTGTACATAAAAATAATAAAATTAATAGTGTGGAGAAATCTTAGTTTGCAAATACTTCCAAGTCAAAATGATTTTATAAAATAAATACTACATAAACTTTGCATTTATAATTTATCCTTCTTTCCAAAGAAATAAAGTATTTTATTTCATCATATCTGATATACAGCATAATTCCAACAAATAGAATCTGAATTGCTTTTAGAAAAAAAAATCATATCTAGTTTAAAATGATACTTGACTGTCACTCACATGCACCAAAGGGACTGGTAAGTAACAATAAAATATCTTTTCAATAGTTGATCTTTACCACAACTCTGTGGTAAGATAAACCAAAAAAAAGAAAAAATGGTTAAGGCAGTTAATAGAGACACCTCCAGGACCACCAACAAACTTGATACATTTATACTAGTTTGCTGAACACAAAATATACATCAAATTTTGGCAACGTGCACTTCTATAATTGAAATAATTTCAAATTGCTTTCCTTTTTCTCATTGCTGTATGAATGGTGAAAGCCTACATTGAGTGATTTCAATTCTGTATGTGCAACATGGCTATTTATATATGACAACTAAGAGGCTGACAATTCATCCTGTTTCAAAAACAAGAATAAAAGGAAAAGTAAATATATTAATAAATTTTCCTAGTTTCTGAACTTTCCATTTTTGCTGTGCCTACATATGCATTCTTATCTTTCATCACTGCTATCAATTCTTAAGAATAAACTGGAAGAAGCTATAAAAAACTTAATATTTATACCTTAGAGGACATTGAAACATTCATATGAAAATATAAAAGGAGGTCAATAAACTTATATGAGAGAAAGAGACTACTTGTAATAATAGTTAACCATTGCTGAGAATATTTTACATGTCAGGCGCTGGGTTCAACGCCATGGAAGTTTCACAACAACTCAGTGAGGAAACTAAGGCTCAGAAAAATGTTGACGTAAAAAAAAAAAATCACATAATTTCCTTATTACACTATTCCCTTATGTTTGATCAACAGTACCTCCAACCAACTTGATATGTATATTTATGATGCTAGTTTACTGAATACAAAATATACATCCAAATTTTGGTAACATGAACTTCTGTAATTGAAATAATTGCTTTCCTTTTTGTCATTGCTATATGAACACTGAAACTCTACATTGAGTGATTTCAATCCTGTATGTGACATGGCTGTCTATATATGACAACCAAGAGGCTAAAAATTCAACATGTGTTCCTTCTCATTGAATTTTATAGTTGCCAGATTAGAAAGGTTGTTTGTTTAGTTTATTGTCCCATAAATTATTTTCATGTATTTAGATTACAGCTACATTGTTTTAGTTACTTTCTTCTATATAACACCTTCTTTTTGCCTTGAATAGAGTGAGTTTTGAACTGACATTTGTCAATTGGAACCCTATGAAAAGAGGTCTGTTCTCCAAAATCTAAAATTTCGGAAGAAATCTCCCTTACCTGAATTATTCAATCGTTCCTTTACAGTATTTACTCTAACGTCAGATTTTGTTTTGTTTTGTTTAAAAATTCAGCTCAAACGTTAGAGGTAGATTTAACATGTGGCAGACTTAACTCTCATCTCGAATAAGCTAATAGGTTATTCATTCCTCTTAGGACACGTGAAATGTCTTTAGGACATTTTATTGAGATTGATTTAGTGTTTGGAGCAATAGTCCAGGGAATGGAATGGCATTGCTCTTGCTATTATTCACCGCTAATATTAGCTTCACGGCTGAATCTGTGTTTAATAATTTCCTGGAATAAAACATGGGATACATCAGTTTTTAAATGGCATATAATGTGCCTATTGCACGAAGAATCTCTGGCTTAGTATACTGTAGCATAAAGAATGAATAATTTTGAGCTTATTTCCAACTCCTTCCTTGACTCATCACAGGAAACAGAAAGATATGTGGCAACATGCTTTGGAAGAAGAAAAAGCATATTGACTTTCCTATCAATTTCCAAGAACTTTGAAGCTAGATGCAAAAATGGCATGAAACATAAACTTTTTAATGGTCAAGTCAGAGCTTTCTTTAGTTTCAATTTGGCTAACGCATTACAGCCATGATTCAAGTTCTTTTTTTTTTCTAGTTCATGTTACTAAGAGTTTCACAGGCCATGCGATTTATAGTATTTTTTGAATGTGCAAGTATATTCTAAAGGACATAATCTTTGAAAATTTTGCCAGATTTTATTCCCAATCAATAATTACTTGTTTAATAAATTTACTTGACTAGAAAAACTTGAATTGATTTTCTCATGGCAGCATTTTAACTATAAGGCAGAATTCAGAGTATCTTACAAAGAAAAAGGTAAGCTGGTAGGCACAAAGCTCCACTTCAGAGTAACAGCCTTTAAATACCAAAGTCTATTTCCCTTGCCACACTTGTATTTGTCTAAATCCCAATCTATAATAAATTGTATCCTCCCAGAATTGTTTCCACTCTACCTTATTAAAAATTCTTAGCATATACTACAAATGTATACTCTGCTAATTCTTCATTTCTTATGTGAAAGGCATGCAAGAGATCATGAGCAATTTTGTAGCTTAGTATGGCACAATTAAATGATGATTAGGTCATCTGCCAAAAAAAAGATACTCCAACAATTTAGCTGGTAATATGGTACTAACAGTGAGTATAAACACTATGCTGCATAGCTCTTGTACTGTGACTCATTAAGAAGAGAATGACTCAATTATGCAGGTTATTCAAAAAAGTCCATATGCAGCACTAACATGCAGTAAAACAATTTTCTCATCAATTTTTTTTAAAAAGTCCTTCTTGGTTAGCAAAGGGCCTCCACTCCACCTGTCTGTAATAATTGGTTATGATTTAGACTTTAACTTTATTTTGACTATATCAGTATCTTAATCAGCATCATTTTGACAGCATTCACATGACCAAAACTAATCACCGAAAACAAAGAATTGGAATACAAGCAACCTAACCAGAAACAAAGTTTTTAAAATTAGCTTCAAATGACAACAGGATACCCAAGAAAAGAAACACACAATAATAATTCAGAGTGTTATGAAGCAGCAACCATATAAAAGACAGCTTGGCAGAAGAATGTGGTACAGTAAGCACTATTATCAATTAATCTATTAGACAAGATTGTGGAAAAACATTCATTCATTCATCCGTCGGAGTATTTTCTCATATTTTCAAGTTCTTGATACCAACAGGCATAGTCCTTGAAGTGAAAAGAGTATTATGTGGAAATATAAAGCTTAGAAGAATACCACAAGAGATACAAGCAGAAGTTCAGATATCACAGGCAAGTAAGAAAGCCAATAGTGTTCTCAGGTATGTCTTTTTCTAGGTTTATCCATCTTAATACACACAATGCCTATAGCCCTTCTAAGGAAATCTACCCCACCCACAGCCCTTGCTGGAGAGCCAGGCCAAGCTAACCATGTGTCTTCACTCTTTCTCCAAGTCACAGCTGCTTAGCCCAAAGGTTGTATGAATTTATCTGGCAGGCTAATTGGGACATTTGTGAAAGAGAGCTGAAGAATGGCCTCCCACAAATGCACAAAGTATGGGTCTATGAAGAAGCTATAACTAAGAGCAAAATGAAGCTGTGAGCTAGAGAAAACATTTAGATTAAAGGGATGTGGGGAAGAGAAGACATATAAAGAGTGAGATCACAGCTATAGACATTATCATGAAAGATAAAGCATTACTGTGATGATAATCCACACAGTCCTGTGCTGAGTTCCATCAAGGGGACATGAACCCAGTTCCAGTTATGATGATTTTCTGGTTCTGCTCCATTTCTTGTTCTTCCCATGGGAACTCTGTCCCTTTTTGAATAGTATCTGCATCTGCCTGTCTTGAACAAACCAGTAAGTCCTATTTCCATACATCCAAAAGAACCTCACTAAAATTCCTGTTCAAGTAGCAGTGCTACCAGGACATTACTTTGACAACTCCTCTAATTCTTCCTTTCCTCTCTATCACACCAGATAATCACTTCTTTTTCTATCAAAGCTTCTGAAGATCCTACAGCCTCCTTCATAAGTAACTGATGTTCCTCTCAAACTTCCATTGTGACAAGGTAGGAGAAATTGTTCCACTTGGAGTCGTTAAAGGAGACCTTTTTTGCTGCCAAGCAAGCTGACATATTTCCACTTTCCCTCCTGTATACTTTTCCCTCTTGATCTTTTTTATCTGAGCTATTCATTCTCCTTGTTCACAGTCAACCTGATTTCCTTTTTTATGCAAACCTTCAAGTTAACTGAGAATGAAACTAAAGATCGGGCTTGATTTTTGATCTTTAGTGTCTTCCAAGGAAATATAACTGGCATTGATATATGAAGAGGTAGATATATTAACCACCTTTATGTGCTGTTGAATCCTTTTATATGAATTACTACTCTGCCTTATGTTTTATTCATATATGAAAATTGTTTGCATTAGCCCATATTTCCCAATAAAATTATAAATAATGGACAGAAATGCCTTATTATACCAAATAAACCCTATTGCTCCATTAACTTGTTTTTCTCCAAAAATTAGTAGTTAACAGTGTTACTTAAAATACTCTAGCTCTTCTCAAAGTCATACAAATATGCACTAAAAACATTCAAAATGTTTTTGCAACATTATAAAAATTGCAAATTTGATTTGTTATTCTGAAAGCTAACTAATAGTCTTCTGAGAAACATCTTTAGAATTTGCGGTTCTGCGATGAGGAAATATTTTGTAGAGAATATCATTTAGAAAGCAGGTTGTGTACATACAAGTGCCTTATAAACTGTAAAGTACTATAGAAATGTAAGAGATCAAGCTATATCTCTTTTTCTGGAAACATGACTGTAAAAGCACAAAAATGAATAGCCTGTGGGAGCCTAAATATTCAAGACTTCAGAAAAAATAATTTCTTAAATCTTCTTTTTAGAGGAAGAGAATGACTAGCATTCTCAAAATCCTATAATTTTCATGCCTTGTTACATTTAAACTGGTAACACACAGTCTGTTCTTCATAAGTTCTGATTGACAGCTTAATGGAACAGCCTGGTTCTCTGTCTTTCTGGATGATAAGTGTAAACACTGTGGTTATTAGAAGGTAATACCCTACCATTAGTGGGTCTCCCCATAGTCTTTCACATCAATGAAGGTAATCTCGACATATTTACTTGCATGAATGCTTGCCAGGAAACTCAATCAAGGTGTTTGGAAATGCATGTCTCTAGCATGGAGACTTCATTGAGGAAACACCTGGTCACTACAGTGTTCTGTATTAAGTATCACAGGCATATAATAGGGGATTCCCCATGTTGGAAGGGAAGAGAGGTAGTTTCTAGTCTGCACTATTTTATTCTTGACATATGTTTTTATCAACTGACCTCACTCTAGATTTCTTAGGGTTAGTCTTCCATTGGTTTGGACAGCAATCTAATTTCCTGTTGTTGACAAAAAGACGTGAGAACAGGCCAAAAGAAAACAGTAACAGACTAGTTTCAGTGAGCCCAGACCCAGATTCTTGTTAGGACCCTAGTGGTCCTCTTTGGGATTTCAGCAAATAGCTCCTTTGGGAAAACTTTACAAATGTTATAAAGTGTTATGAAAACATTAAGGGATTATTATTATTATTATTGCAGCAAACATGGTTGGACCTACAGATTGTCATACTGAGAGAAGTGGGTCAGACAGACAAATATCCTGTAGTGTTGCTTATATGTGGAATCTAAAAAAAAAGGGTAAGGGTGAGCTTATTTACAAAACAGAGGTAGAGTCATGGATGTGGAAAACAAACTTGTGGTTACCAGGGGATTGCGGCGGGGGGGGGGGGGGGGATGGATTGGGAGATTGGGACTGACATGTGCACACTACTATATATAGGATCCATAACTAATAAGAGCCTGCTGTGTAGCACAGGGAACTCTACTCAATGCTCTATGGTGGCCTATATGGGAAAAGAATCTTAAAAAAAAAAAAGTGGATATGTGTATGTGTGTAGCTGATTCGCTTTGCTGTATACCTGAAACTAACGCAGCATTGTGAATCAACTATACTCAGATAAATTTTTTTTTTAAAAAAAGGAACCAATGTTTCTCAGAGTTGAATAAAAAAATTCTGCTATCAAAAAAAATGTTAAGGGATATTTAAACAGAAGACAAGCCATCATATTATGTGAATGGAGATGGATCTTGATCCATGTTCATAATCTGGATCCAAATGTGCACAAGGGAACAGTAGAGGAAACTTGACTGAGAAAAGGAATAAAATCACCACTGATGAGGAGGATGGGTCTGGCTGAGCTAAGGAGTCAGAGGTGCTTTAAAGCACTGGGAGAGTTGCATTAAGTCAGTCTCACACCTCGTCCCCCTTGTCCTGATAAGGAAATAATGAATTAAGATTTTAAAATTTCTACCGTGAAAGCTGGATGTGGGAAGCAGAAGGCACTACATCAAAAGAGAAAGACTAGCGATCAGGAGAGAGGAAGCTCAGAAAGCTGTTCTTTACATTTTGTGTCTGGCTTATTCCTAATAGTTAAAATTCAAGAGCTAAAAATTCATAGATTACATAGTTGTCCAAGCAAACGTGGAGAGTTCAGAAATTATCCAGCAAACCATTAAGAGCCGATTACAAATTTAATCTTTCCCCTGTACCCACTACATCTCCTTTGTAATGTTAGGGTGGGAGGAGTTCTAACCACTTCCCTGCCTGTGGTTTAGTCACACTTTGCTGACTCAGAGTCTTTCAGACAAATTCTCAGTCTGCCATGTTTTCTCCATATCCCTTTACTTCTCTCAAATTATATCCGAGACTGTAGATGACATAGTGGTCAGAGGCAAGGACACTACAGATGCTTATGGATATCTTCTGTGCTTTGATGGTCTAGATTGCAGAGTGAGTGACTGAGCTAGTTCCTATACTGATGACATCTGAGGTGACATCAGGCTGGCAGCATTCTTGGGAGACCTGTAATCCTCTGATACTGCTACAGCTAGTGGAAGAGGGTTCTCTGCACTGGTGGTTCTCCTAAACAGCTTGACCGTCTCCTTATGTGGACTGGACCCCATCCCAACAATCTCTATCCATGAATTCAACTGTTCTCAGGTCTGGACGGCCCACCTTGTAGCTTTTGACAACCCTTGTCCAATCTCTGCTACATTCCTGACATCTGATCTCCATCCCAACTCCAAAGTTGCTTAAGAATTACTAAGACATTTTCAAAACCTAAAGGAACAGAAGGATGCTAGGAATGCTAATTTGGGTTCTTTTTCACTCTCTTCAATCAGTCACACCCATGCTACTGTTACAGTTTCTACTGTAATTACCCTAGGTTGGGACTGAACTATCAGTGGAATGGTCCCTGCCAAAGTTACGATTGTGATAAAAGACAAAAACCCCAGTGATGATTGCTTTCCTCTCTACTTTGGTGTCCACAGGACTTCAGTCTGGATAGGACATCAGGATGTTCTTGCTTATTGGCATGCTTTCCCTGAAACTCTTCCCATAGTTTGCCAAGACTGTAGGTGTGAGCTCTCTGATTCCTCTCTCCTCTGGACTTGGATGAACCCTGTGTCAAATTATTCACATTCTCAAGTACATTCTCTTTGGAAGGAAGGCAGGATTTTTATTCATGGCTTTAAGAGTTTATATCTTATAGAAGTCCAGGATTGATTCTTTGATGAATTAGTAGGAGTTAAAAAACTCTAAACAAGGCTTTAGACTGTTTTCTGGAGACTGACGTAATTTTCTTCCATATATGAAAAGCTACATACTGACACCATCTTTATTTTTCATTCCTGATGCAAAAATAATAATTCTACCTGAGATGAACAAGTGCCTCTTGAAGACTAGAATGGGCATGAAGCACCAAGAAATGCAAAAAAGAAAAAGTGCATATTAATGTATTCCCCCAAAAAAGTTCCATTCCACTGTGCAGAAAATAAAAAGACACAGCAGAGACTAGGAGAATATATTTATGAAACACACATGTGAAAAGACTTGTATTCAGAATATATAAACTTTCAGTTGGAAAAAAAAAAAACCGACCAACAACCCTATCTTAAAAATGGGTAGGGGGATCAGGGAAGATGGCGAAAGAGTAAAATGCGGAGATCACCTTCCTCCCCACAGATACACCAGAAATACATCTACACGTGGAACAACTCCTACAGAACACCTACCGAACGCTAGCAGGAGACCTCAGACCTCCCAAAAGGCAAGAAACTCCCCACGTACCTGGGTAGGGCAAAAGAAAACAGAATAAACAGAGACAAAAGGATAGGGACGACACCTGCACCAGTGGGAGGGAGCTGTGAAGGAGGAAAGGTTTCCACACACTAGGAAGCCCCTTCACGGGTGGAGACTGCGGGTGGCGGAGGGGGAAGCTTCAGAGCCGCGGAGGAGAGCACAGCAACAGGGGTGCGGAGGGCAAAGCCGAGAGATTGCCGCACAGAGGATCGGTGCCGACCGGCACACACCAGCCCGAGAGGCTTGTCTGCTCACCCGCCGCCGGGGCAGGCGAGGCTGGGAGCTGAGGCTCGGGCTTCGGTCGGAATGCAGGGACAGGAATGGGGTTGGCTGCATGAACACAGCCTGAAGGGGCTAGTGCACCACGGCTAGCCAGGAGGGAGTCCGGGAAAAGTCTGGACCTGCCGAAGAGGCAAGAGACTTTTTCTTCCCTCTTTGTTTCCTGGTGCACAAGGAGAGGGGATTAAGAGCACTGCTTAAATGCACTCCAGAGACGGCCACGAGCCGCAGCTATCAGCACGGCCCCCAGAGATGGGCATGAGACGCTAAGGCTGCTGCTGCCACCACCAAGAAGCTTGTGTGCGAGCACAGGTCACTCTCCACACCTCCCTTCCGGGGAGCCTGTGCAGCCCACCACTGCCAGGGTCCCAGGATCCAGGTACAACTTCCCCGGGAGAACGCATGGTGCGCCTCAGGCTGGTGCAACGTCCCGCTGGCCTTTGCCGCTGCAGGCTTACCCTGCATCCGCACCCCTCCCTCCCCCCGGCCTGAGTGAGCCAGACCCCCCCGAAGCAGCTGCTCCTTTAGCCCTGTCCTGTCTGAGCGAAGAAGAGATGCCCTCCAGCGACCTACATGCAGAGGCAGGGCCAAATCCAAAGCTGAGCCCCTGGGAGCTGTGAGAACAAAGGAGAGAAAGGGAAATCTCTCCCAGCAGCCTCAGAAGCAGCAGATTAAAACTCCACAATCAACTTGATATACCCTGCAACTGTGGAATACATGAATAGACAACGAATCATCCCAAATTGAGGAGGTAGACTTTGAGAGCAAGATTTATCATTTTTTCCCCTTTTCCTCTTTATGTGAGTGTGTATGTGTGTGCTTCTGTGTGAGATTTTGTCTGTGTAGCTTTGCTTTCACCATTTGTCCTAGGGCTCTGTCCATCCTTTTTTTTTTAATTCCTTTCTTAATAATTCTTATTTAAAAAACTTTATTTTATTTTATCTTACTTTATTTAATTTTATCTTCTTTCTTTCTTTCTTTCTTCCTTCCTTCCATCATTCCTTCCTTCCTTTCTTTCATTCTTTCTTTCTGTCTTTCCTTCCTTCCTTCCTTCCTTCTTTCTACTTTTTCTCCCTTTTATTCTGAGCCATGTGGATGAAAGGCTCTTAGCGCTGCAGCCAGGAGTCAGTGCTGTGCCTCTGAGGTGGGAGAGCCAAGTTAAGGACACTGGTACACAAGAGACCTCCCAGCTCCACATAATATCAAATGGAGAAAATCTCCCAGAGATCTCCATCTCAACACTAGCAGCCAGCTTCACTCAACGATCAGCAAGCTACAGTGCTGGACACCCTATGCCAAATAACTAGCAAAACAGGAACACAACCCCACCCATTAGCAGAGAGGCTGCCTAAAATCATAATAACTCTACAGACACCCCAAAACACACGACCAGACGTGAACCTGCCCACCAGAAAGAAAAGATCCAGCCTCATCCACCAGAACACAGGCACTAGTCCCCTCCACCAGGAAGCCTACACAACCCACTGAACCAACCTTAGCCACTGGGGACAGACACCAAAAACAATGGGAACTATGAACCTGCAGCCTGCAAACAGCAGACCCCAAACACAGTAAGATAAGCAAAATGAGAAGACAGAAAAACACGCAGCAGATGAAGGAGCAAGATAAAAACCCACCAGACCTAACAAATGAAGAGGAAATAGGCAGTCTATCTGAAAAAGAATTCAGAATAATGATAGTAAAGATGATCCAAAATCTTGGAAATAGAATGGACAAAATGCAAGAAACATTTAACAAGACCTAGAAAAACTAAAGATGAAACAAGCAGCGATGAACAACACAATAAATGAAATTAAAAATACTCTACATGGGATCAATAGCAGAATAACTGAGGCAGACAAATGGATAAGTGACCTAGAAGATAAAATAGTGGAAATAACTACTGCAGAGCAGAATAAAGAAAAAGAATGAAAAGAACTGAAGACATTCTCAGAGACCTCTGGGACAACATTAAATGCACCAGCATTTGAATTATAGAGGTTCCAGAAGAAGAAGAGAAAAAGAAAGGGAATGAGAAAATATTTGAAGAGATTATAGTTGAAAACTTCCCTAATATGGGAAAGGAAATAGTTAATCAAGTCCAGGAAACACAGAGAGTCCCATACAGGATAAATCCAAGGAGAAATATGTCAAGACACATATTAATCAAACTGTCAAAAATTAAATACAAAGAAAACATATTAAAAGCAGCAAGGGAAAAACAACAAATAACACACAAGGGAATCCCCATAAGGTTAACAGCTGATCTTTCAGCAGAAACCCTGCAAGCCAGAAGGGACTGGCAGGACATATTTAAAGTGATGAAGGAGAAAAACCTACAACCAAGATTACTCTACACAGCAAGGATCTCATTCAGATTTGATGAAGAAATTAAAACCTTTACAGATAAGCAAAACCTGAGAGAGTTCAGCACCACCAAACCAGTTTTACAACAAATGATAAAGGAACTTCTCTAGGCAAGAAACACAAGAGAAGGAAAATACCTACAATAACAAAACCAAAACAATTAAGAAAATGGGAATAGGGACATACATATCGATAATTACCTTAAATGTAAATGGATTAAATGCTCCCACCAAAAGACACAGACTGGCTGAATGGATATAAAAATAACACCCATATATATGCTGTCTACAAGAGACCCACTTCAGACCTAGAGACACATACAGACTGAAAGTAAGGGGATGGAAAAAGATATTCCATGCAAATGGAAACCAAAAGAAAGCTGGTGTAGCAAGTCTCATATCAGACAAAATAGACTTTAAAATAAAGACTATTGGGGCTTCCCTGGTGGCACAGTGGTTGAGAATCTGCCTGCTAATGCAGGGGACACGGGTTCGAGCCCTGGTCTGGGAAGATCCCACATGCCACGGGGCACCTAGGCCCGTGAGCCACAACTACTGAGCCTGCGAGTCTGCAGCCTGTGCTCCACAACAAGACAGGCCATGATAGTGAGAGGCCCGTGCACTGCGATGAAGAGTGGTCCCCACTTGCCACAACTAGAGAAAACCCTCTCACAGAAACGAAGACTCAACACTGCCCTAAATAAATTAATTAAAAAAAAAAAAAAAGACTATTAGAAGAGACAAAGAAGGACACTACATAATGATCAAGGGATCGATCCAAGAAGAAGATATAACAATTGTAAATATTTATGCACCCAACATAGGAGCACCTCAATGCATAAGGCAAATACTAACAGCCATAAAATGGGAAATCGACAGTAACACATTCATAGTAGGGGACTTTAACACTCCATTTTCACCCATGGACAGATCATCCAAAGTGAAAATAAATAAGGAAACACAAGCTTTAAATGATACATTAAACAAGATGGACTTCATTGATATTTATAGGACATTCCATCCAAAAACAACAGAATACACATTTTTCTCAAGTGCTCATGGAACATTCTCCAGGATAGGTCATAAATCAAGCTTTGGTAAATTTAAGACAATTGAAATTGTATCAAGTATCTTTTCCGACAACAACGCTATAAGACTAGATATCAGTTACAGGAAAAGATCTGTAAAAAATACAAACAAATGGAGGCTAAACAATACACTACTTAATAACAAAGTGATCACTGAAGAAATCAAACAGGAAAGCAAAAATTACCTAGAAAAAAATGACAATGGAGACACGACGACCCAAAACCTATGGGATGCACCAAAAGCAGCTCTAAGAGGGAAGTTTATAGCAATATGATCCTACCTTAAGAAACAGGAAACATCTTGAATAAACAACCTAACCTTGCACCTAAAGCAATTAGAGAAAGAAGAACAAAAAAACCCCCACAGTTAGCAGAAGGAAAGAAATCATAAAGATCAGATCAGAAATAAATGAAAAATAAATGAAGGAAATGATAACAAAGATCAATAAAACTAAAAGCTGGTTCTTTGAGAAGATAAACAAAATTGATAAACCATTAGCCAGACTCATCAAGAAAAAAAAGGCAGAAGACTCAAATCAATAGAATGAGAAATGAAAAAGGAGAAGTAACAACTGACACTGCAGAAATACAAAAGATCATGAGAGATTACTACAAGCAACTCTATGCCAATAAAATGGACAACCTGGAAGAAATGGACAAATTCTTAGAAACGCACAACCTGCCAAGACTGAATCAGGAAGAAATAGAAAATAGGAACAGACCAATCACAAGCAGTGGGATTGAAACTGTGATTAAAAATCTTCCAACAAACAAAAGCCCAGGACCAGATGGCTTCACAGGCGAATTCTATCAAACATTTAGAGAAGAGTTAACACCTATCCTTCTCAAACTCTTCCAAAATATAGCAGAGGAAGGAACACTCCCAAACTCATTCTACGAGGCCACCATCACCCTGATAGCAAAACCAGACAAGGATGTCACAAAGAAAGAAAACTACAGGCCAATATCACTGATGAATGGAGATACAAAAATCCTCAACAAAACACTAGCAAACACAATCGAACAGCACATTAAAAGGATCATACACCATGATCAAGTGGGGTTTATCCCAGGAATGCAAGAATTCTTTAGTATATGCAAATCAATCAACGTGATACAACATATTAACAAATTGAAGGAGAAAAACCATATGATCATCTCAATAGATGCAGAGAAAGGTTCCTCAAAATTCAACACCCATGTATGATAAAAACCCTGCAGAGGGCTTCCCTAGTGGCACAGTGGTTGAGAGTCTGCCTGCCGATGCAGGGGACACAGGATCATGCCCCAGTCCAGGAAGATTCCACATGCCACAGAGCAGCTGGGCCTGTGAGACATGGCCATTAAGCCTGCACGTATGGAGCCAGTGCTCCGCAACGGGAGAGGACACAACAGTGAGAGGCCCGCATACCGCAAAAAGAAAAAAAAAAAAAAAACCCTGCAGAAAGTAGGCATAGAGGGAACTTTCCTCAACATAATAAAGGCCATATATGACAATCCGGCAGCCAACATCGTCCTCAATGGTGAAAAACTGAAAGCATTTCCACGAAGATCAGGAACAAGACAAGTTTGCCCACTCTCACCACTCTTATTCAACTTAGTTTGGGACGTTTTAGCCACAGTAATCAGAGAATAAAAGGAATCCAAATCGGAAAAGAAGAAGTAAACCTATCACTGTTTGCAGATGACATGATACTATACATAGGGAATCCTGAATATGCTACCAGAAAACTACTACAGCTTATCAATGAATTTGGTAAGGTAGCAGGATACAAAATGAATGCACAGAAATCTCTGGCATTCCTATACACTACTGATGAAAAATCTGAAAGTGAAATCAAGAAAACACTCCCATTTACCATTGCAACAAAAAGAATAAAATATCTAGGAATAAACCTACCTAAGGAGACAAAAGACCTGTATGCAGAAAATTATAAGACACTGAAGAAAGAAATTAAAGATGACACAAATAGATGGAGAGATATACCATGTTCTTGGATTGGAAGAATCAACATTGTGAAAATGACTCTACTACCCAAAGCAATCTACAGATTCAATGCAATCCCTATCAAACTACCACTGGCATTTTTCACAGAACTAGAACAAAACATTTCACAATTTGTATGGAAACAAAAAAGACCCCGAATAGCCAAAGCAATCTTGAGAATAAAAAACGGAGCTGGAGGAATCAGGCTCCCTGACTTCAGACTATACTACAAAGCTAAGTAATCAAGAGAGTATGGTACTGGCACAAAAAAAGAAAGATAGATAAATGGAACAGGATAGAAAGCCCAGAGACAAACCCACGCACATATGGTCACCTTATCTTTGATAAAGGAGGCAAGAATATACAGCGGAGAAAGGACAGCCTCTTCAATAAGTGGTGCTGGGAAAACTGGACATGTAAATGTATGAGATTAGATCACTCTCTAACACCATACACAAATATAAGTTCAAAATGGATTAAAGATCTAAATGTAAGGCCAGAAACTATCAAACACTTGGAGGAAAACATAGGCAGAACACTCTCTGACATAAATCACAGCAAGATCCTTTTTGACCCACCTCCTAGAGAAATGGAAATAAAAACAAAAATAAACAAATGGGACCTAATGAAACTTCAAAGCTTTTGCACAGAGCAAAGGAAACCATAAACAAGATCAAAAGACAACCCTCAGAATGGGAGAAAATATTTGCAAATGAAGCAACTGACAAAGGATTCATCTCCAAAATTTACAAGCAGCTCATGCAGCTCAATAACAAAGAAACAACCCAATCCAGTAATGGGCAGAAGACCTAAACAGACATTTCTCCAAAGAACATATACAGACTGCCAACAAACACATGAAAGAATGCTCAACATCAATAATCATTAGAGAAATGCAAATCAAAACTACAATTAGATATCATCTCACACAAGTCAGAATGGCCATCATCAAAAAATCTAGAAACAATAAATGCTGGAGAAGGTGTGGAGAGAAGGGAACACTCTTGCACTGCTGGTGGGAATGTGAATTGGTACAGCCACTATGGAGAACAGTATGGAGGTTCCTAAAAACACTACAAATAGAATTACCATATGACCCACTAATCCCACTACTGGGCATATACCCTGAGAAAACCATAATTCAAAAAGAGTCAATGTACCAAAATGTTCATTGCAGCTCTATTTACAATAGCCCGGAGATGGAAACAACCTAAGTGTCCATCATCGGATGAATAGATAAAGAAGATGTGGCACATATATACAATGGAATATTACTCAGCCATAAAAAGAATCGAAATTGAGTTATTTGTAATGAGGTGGATGGACCTAGAGTCGGTCATACAAAGTGAAGTAAGTCAGAAAGAGAAAGACAAATACTGTATGCTAACACATATATATGGAATTTAAAGGAAAAAAAATGTCATGAAGAACCTAGGGGTAAGACAGGAAGAAAAACACAGACCTACTAGAGAATGGACTTGAGGATATGGGGAGGGGGAAGGGTAAGCTGTGACAAAGCAGAAGAGTGGCATGGACATATATACACTACCAAATGTAAAATAGATAGCTAGTGGGAAGCAGTGCATAGCACAGGGAGATCATCTTGTGCTTTGTGACCAACGAGAGGGGTGGGATAGGGAGGGTGGGAGGGAACAAGATGCAAGAGGGATGTGATATGGGAACATATGTATATGTATAACTGATTCACTTTGTTATAAAGCAGAAACTAACATCATTGTTGAGCAATTATACTCCAATAAAAATGTAAAAAAAAATTAATGCACAGAAATCTCTGGCATTCCTGTACATTAATTATGAAAAATCTGAAAGTGAAATTAAGAAAACACTCCCATTTACCACTGTAACAAAAAGAATAAAATATCTAGGAATAAACCTACCTAAGGAGACAAAAGACCTGTATGCAGAAAATTATAAGACACTGAAGAAAGAAATTAAAGATGACACAAATAGATGGAGAGATATACTGTGTTCTTGGATTGGAAGAATCAACATTGTGAAAATGACTCTACTACCCAAAGCAATCTACAGATTCAATGCAATCCCTATCAAACTACCACTGGCATTTTTCACAGAACTAGAACAAAACATTTCACAATTTGTATGGAAACAAAAAAGACCCCGAATAGCCAAAGCAATCTTGAGAATAAAAAACGGAGCTGGAGGAATCAGGCTCCCTGACTTCAGACTATACTACAAAGCTACAGTAATCAAGAGAGTGTGGTACTGGCACAGAAACAGAAAGATAGATCAATGGAACAGGATAGAAAGCCCAGAGATAAACCCACGCACATATGGTCACCTTATCTTTGATAATGGAGGCAGGAATGTACAGTGGAGAAAGGACAGCCTCTTTAATAAGTGGTGCTGGGAAAACTGGACAGGTACATGTAAAAGTATGAGATTAGATCACTCCCTGACACCATACACAAAAATATCTCAAAATGGATTAAAGATCTAAATGTAAGGCCAGAAAGTATCAAACTCTTAGAGGAAAACATAGGCAGAACACTCTGACATAAATCACAGCAAGATCCTTTTTGACCCACCTCCTAGAGAAATGGAAATAAAAACAAAAATAAACAAATGGGACCTAATGAAACTTCAAAGCTTTTGCACAGCAAAGGAAACCATAAACAAGATCAAAAGACAACCCTCAGAATGGGAGAAAATATTTGCAAATGAAGCAACTGACAAAAGATTCATCTCCAAAATTTACAAGCAGCTCATGCAGCTCAATAACAAAGAAACAAACAACCCAATCCAGTAATGGGCAGAAGACCTAAACAGACATTTCTCCAAAGAACATATACAGACTGCCAAAAAACACATGAAAGAATGCTCAACATCATTAATCATTAGAGAAATGCAAATCAAAACTACAATTAGATATCATCTCACACAAGTCAGAATGGCCATCATCAAAAAATCTAGAAATAATAAATGCTGGAGAGGGTGTGGAGAGAAGCGAATAGTCTTGCACTGCTGGTGGGATATGAATATGAATTGGTACAGCCACTATGGAGAACAGTATGGAGGTTCCTTAAAACAGTTTTCCTTAAAATCTACAAATAGAACTACCATATGACCGAACAATCCCACTACTGGGCATATACCCTGAGAAAATCGTAATTCAAAAAGGGTCATGTACCAAAATGTTCATTGCAGGTCTATTTACAATAGCCTGGAGATGGAAACAACCTAAGTGTCCATCATCAGATGAATGGATAAAGAAGATGTGGCACATATATACAATGGAATATTACTCAGCCATAAAAAGAAATGAAATTCAGCTATTTGTAATGAGGTGGATGGACCTAGAGTGTGTCATACAGAGTGAAGTTAGAAAGAGGAAGACAAATACCATATGCTAACACATATATATGGAATTTAAGAAAAAAAAATGTCATGAAGAACCTAGGGTTAAGACAGGAATAAAGACACAGACCTACTAGAGAATGGACTTGAGGATATGGGGAAGGGCAAGGGGAAGCTGTGACAAATGAGAGGGTGGCATGGACATATATACACTACCAAATGTAAAATAGATAGCTAGTGGGAAGCAGCCACATAGCACAGGGAGATCAGCTTGGTGCTTTGTTACCACCTAGAGGGGTGGGATAGGGAGGGTGGGAGGGAGGGAGATGTAAGAGGGAAGAGATATGGGAACATATATATATATGTATAACTGATTCACTTTTTTATAAAGCAGAAAATAACACTCCATTGTAAAGCAATTATACTCCAATAAAGATGGAAAAAAAAAAAGAAAAGCTAAAAAAAATGGGTAATATATTTGAAAATATACTTCACAAAGAAAATATACGTCACAAAGATATGCAGATGGCCAATAAGCACATATAAAGATGTTCAGCATTACACATCATCAACAATATGCAACTAAAACTGTAGTAAAATATAGGATTAGCATTAGCATAGGATAGTCAGGGTCGGTTCTGGGAGACAGACACGTAGCTCATTTCACAGTGATAATTTTCATGGTTATCTCCCCCAAGAATGGTCTCCTCAAGATCAAAATCTTTGTTTGCTTCATCTGTCTATCCCCTGACGTCTCTTAGAGCATCCCCTACATAGTCCCCACCCAATGATATATACCACAAAATGCATATAAAAACAATAAAACTGTATGGTGGTGATTAATTTTGTTTTTCTACATTTATCCTTGTACATAGAGCAACTGTGGAAGGTGAACAAATACATATTTTTCTTTTAATATTGAAGATAGCTCCTTTATATTACAGGTTATTTCAAAATTGCAGAGGAATGTTTTAGGTCCTTGAAACTTTTAGAAAACAATACTTACCTTTTTTTAAATATTTTTTTTGAAAGGTTGAAGATTATTTTTTATTGAAGTACAACTAACATATAACAACATATTAGTTTCAGGTATACATCTTATAGATTCAATATTTTTATACAGTTCAAAGTGGTCACCATAAGTCTAGTTACCATCTGCCACCATTCAAAGTTATTATAATACTAGTACTATAGTCCCTATGCTGACATTACATCATTGTGACTTCTGTATTTTATAAATGGAAGTATGTACCTCTTAATCCCCTTTACCTATTTCACCTGCTCCCTGCCTCCCCTCTGGCAACGAACAGTTTGTTTTCTATATCTATGAATCTCTTTGCTTTGTTTTGTTTTTAGATTCCACATATAAGTGAAATCATAAGGCAAATGCCTGTATCTGACTTATCTCATTTAGCATAATGCACTCTAGGTCTATCCATGTTGTCACATATGACAAGATTTCATTTTTCATGGCTGAATAATATTTCACTGTATCTATATACTACACTTCTTTATCCATTAATCTGTAAGTGGACATTTAGGTCATTTCCATATCTTGACAATTGTAAACAACGCTGCAATAAACATAGGGATACATATATTTTTTGGTACTGTTTCTAGGTTTTTGGAATAAATACCCAGAAGTGGAATTGCTAGATCATATGGTAATTCTTTAATTTTTCGAGGAAACTCCACACTCTTTCCATAGTGGCTGCACCAATTTATATTCATACCAACAATGCACAACGTTCACTTTTATCCACACTATGGCCAACATTTGTTATTTTTTGACTTTTTGATAATCACCTGAGAGGTGTGAGGTGATATCTCATTATGGTTTTCATTTGCATTTCCCTGATTATTAGTGATGTTGAACATCTTTTCATGTGCCTGTTGGCCACCTGGAAGTTGTCTTTGGAAAAACATCTATTCATCTACAAATATACATCTGTATAATCAAAGATTTGATTATATAATGAATATGTATATGAATAAATCTCATAAAAATGTTATTTTACAGGTCCTCATTTATTTAGGCCACAACTAGAGTAATTCTCTCCATGAATATTTCTATGTGAGAAGTTTGAAAATTAGTTATATATAATAAGAGACTGGTGAAGGATAAAAGGAAATTGGGGTAATTTAGATGAAGAATGAAACCCTGAAACCATTCTTAGTACAATTTAAAATATACAAAGATGATAAGTGATTTTTAAATTCTGTGAAAACAAAAAAATAACTCACTTACACAGAATATTCTGGATATAAGAAGTATATTTCTGATTATAAGGCACAAGTTGCCAGCAAAATTAATTCTGAAAGAAATCTATGAATTCATAATAATGATTTTTATGTTTTTGTCATGATAGTAAATATAGAGTCTTAATTTTCATATTGTGTTTCATGTACATTTGCCACTCTTAGGCCACAAGGCTGAACTATCCACTCTAACCTGTATTGGCTCAGCAAGGCAATAACAGCAATAAGACACTTCTCTTCCAGGTCTTGTCCTCAGTTTTTATGATTCAGCATGGGAACACTGCTACCTGCATGGAGCTCCAGTTATAGCCTGGACTACCCTCTACCTGCAGCTCCTTCCAGCTTTGACCTCCCACACAGCGGAGTGGGCAACAGAGCATGCTTCTACAGATAAGAGCCAGCCCACATCCTACGAAAAGGTGTATCACCACTAGCAAGCAGCCTCTTCCTGTGAGAGCCTTGCTTTCTTTGAATAGGTCTGAAGCTCGCCATGGGATAAAGGAAGTCGCCTCATTCTTAGCTCCTTTCTTGTCCTCTCCTCAACCTGGAGGCAGTAACTATCTGTCTGAGATATGCTACTTTTGAACCTCCTAGTATCCCTCTTCCCCTTCCTCAGTAGTTGACTACTTTCTACCAGTAAACAATCCTTCATATTAAATTTTCCCTATTCAAATAACTGGCATGATGTCAGTCACCTGACCGGACCTTGACTGATATAGATATTTAATAACTGCCTCAGGTTTGGTAAAAAACTTTCTGCAATGTAACTCGATTTATTGATGGAATACCAACATATATTGACCTACATCTTCCTTCCATTAACATATCTGATCTGATGATGAGTTACATGATGTTTTATTACTAATACTTATCTCTATAAAAACAGTGGAAACAGGGAGTAAGAGTTTAAAAAAAAGACTCTTTCCTAATTTGATTTTATTATATCATACTCAGCATAAAGAGACTGCAAAAACACACTTGGCTTTTGAAAGTGTGGCTATCATTTCTATAGCACTATTTCTTACACTCCCACTTACCAACTATTGGTCAAATGCTTTCTTTGGAACCAACATTTGGAGTCTCTTATTCACAGTATACATAGAAGATGATTACTTTCTGCTTGCTACCTTAGCAGAATAATTGGAACAAATACATTTTAAGACTCACTCCAAGTGGTTCATTTGCAAGTATAAGTAAGTTGTTCGATGGATTTGGAAGTGTATCTTTTGTATGGCCAACTGTTCTTTTCTTAAAGTTAGTAAAGTTTCACAACTTTGAGGTTTGTGAAAAGGGAAAACTGTAATTTTAGCAGACAGTGTTGTTCTTAGGCGTGGACAAACTTGGGTTGCTGCCCAGCTTCCCAACTGTAGGATTGTGCTGCTCTGTAGCTTGCCAGGGCCTCTGTTTTTTGCTAATAGACTACAAGTTTTCTTGTGGTTTTTCTATTGTTAAGGATGATAAAAACAGATTCTTATAGAAAACTCAGTAGAAACGTACAGTGCTTGTACCAGAAACACTGAAAAAAAATTCTTATTTTAGTGTTCATGGTATTTTTCTCTCTCTCTTTTTTTTTTTCCTTTTGGCAGAAAACAGAGGCAACAGCCTGGCTCGGCTGGCACCTCAGCTCAAAAAAAAAAAAAAAAAAAGAAAAATCAGAAGAAAGGAAAATTGAGGCGCAGATGGCATCAAACATTCTCAAAACCTCCATGATGAAAAGTTCTGAGATAGAATCTCAGGGATTGGGCAGCCATCCCTTTGATGAAAGGTTTTTCAAAGATCTCTTCCTCGATTTAAGTTAAAGAAATGGGTTGGAAAAGTCTACTAGAAAGAAAGAAAGGGAGAAAGAAAGAAAGAATGGTTTAGTCACCCAAAAGAGAAAGCACATCATGAAGAGAATAGAGGCAAACTGAAATTCTCTGGATAATTACTCTAAGTGAAAGAGGATGGGGGACAGTCCTAGCCTAGGAGGATTTTTACTTCTTTTAGGTAGACCTTCACCAAAGCAAACGTAAAAATGACAGCTATGTTAGGCAACTTGATTAGATAATCTTTCATAAAGTCTTAGAAAGCATAAAGACCACAGAAGAATATTATCATAATCATTATTGATACCCAATCATAGAAGCAAAATTATCCTCCATGCTTCTCAGATAAGTATGTGAAAGGCCCCCTTGCCCCACTCAACATCCTTTAACAGTATAGAATGAACGGGTCATTTAGTTATGACTCAGAAAAACTTACATTAAAATTCCAAATGATACCAAGCACCCAAGGAAACAGTAACTCCTATTATAAACTTTTACTAAATTATTACACAATGGTAAAATTGAGGCTTACCTACTAGTAATTTACTAACTATATCACTTAAAACAGTATTTAATTCATGTAGAGTATGTACGCATTTTCAATTTTAAGAACCTTTGAAATCCATTATTTCTGAGAGCCAGAATGAAAATATGATTTTCTAAAAAAAAATATTCCAAAGAGATACGGTTTAAGGAAACAGTTTTAAAAGACTGATAAGAAAACATCAAAGGGCTGCTGGGACAAATGATGTTGAATGTAAGTGAATCACAGGCTCAGGGAACACATTTGACTTCTTAAAAATATTCTCTAAATTGGTACCATTTTACTCTCTGCCAAACACCCTTCATCTTAGTCTAGCACCCCAAAGCAATGTCTGTTGCTCTCATATATCATCTTCGGGATCCAGGCCTCAGATTGTCTCTTTCCAGCTATTAGATGAGGGTTGTCTCCTAAAATCTCCATCTAAAATCATCTGCTTGGTTCTTGGTTCTTCAGGATTTTGTTACAATGCTGTGATATCCATGACATGAGCCTCCATGACTAGAAGCACTCTACTTACGAGATACCTTTCACTGTCCTGTTCTCAGAGGCATACTGGAAGTTATCTACAATTTTACAATTATCTACAAACATATTCCTTACCAAGGGAATCTCAAGCACTGTGGAAGATGATAGGGGAGATTTGGGGAAAAGAAGAACCTTGTATCAATCTCAAATGATATCACTTGAGGTCATAACCTAAATATATATGAAGGCCATGTAGGTTCCATAAATAAGTTACAGAATGAAGACGAACTAGAAAAAATACTGCTGCATTGAGAGTGTGACTTCTATTCCATTCAACATACAGAATTAGAGAGGACATATTAACAGAGATTCCTTATCAAAGACAGAAATCTAGAGTCTTAAGTGAATTTTCTGGTTGATAATGTTTACTTATTTAAAAAGTAATCATGTAAAGACTGAGCACGGCATTTCAGAAGACAGTACAACCTATGGCTGTTGTTCTTTCTGAGGAAGTTGCCAACATGAAAGGCATTCCTGTGATTAACAGTTAAAGATGTAAATATTGCTTGAGAGGAGGAAGACTGGATACTTGACAAACATAAGGGAAGAGCTTGTAACCTGCAAAGTCATGGAAACTAGGTTAAGTCTGTGCCAACACAGTGCTACTCAGCGACAAAGCAGTTGATATTCAGTGAACTTAACAGGTTTGTAAATAATTTAAAAGCAAATGGTTAATCAAGACTTAAAACATTTGATAATAAATAATAAGTAGATTGTGCTTTTTTTTAAGCTAAAGGACTTTTATACAAGTGTTTCTCTCAATTATTCCTGTATGAACTAACAAACCAAAAAAGAGTAAATGCTTTTGTTGGTGGTTGTTTCTTTGCAGCATCTAAACAGACCACTTAACAGATTACATTTTCAGGCACCTGTATGGCTCATCGAGGGATATCATAAAAATGACTGGGGCACAATGTTGCTTTTTATCTGAATGCTTTATTCTTCATATCAAATTAAAGCTGTATTGTGCTCATCTAGTTTCTGTAGTAGTATCAAGTAAGGAGGTAATAGGTGGGAAGGTTGAGGTGAAACAGAAAGGGTTAAATTCACAGATCATCAGAGAACAGTGTGAACACATTATCCAATATTAGGCAAGAAAATGAATTACTTAATGTCATTCTCTATTAACGCAACAGTTAAAATAGGACAAAAATATACATAAAAATGAAATAAAACAATTAGGCAATACTTTAAATGGTTCACTATTTATTATTAATTCATTTAGTATTCGTTGTAACTGTGCTGGTCATAATGAATTCATTTGATATTAATGGGAATGTTCAGCAGCAGTTTCATTATAATGAAGTTTTAATTCATGTGCCATTAAAGCAATACCAAAATTTATAGTTATTTTTTGAATACTGTACATGATCCTTAATTTTAGGAAACACTGTAACAATGGTTGTCTTTTTTAAAAAATTGGGGTGAATAGCCCAGATTTAAGACAAACTAGGATGTTTGCCTTGAGCTACACCAGTAATGTTAAAGTTGATGGAGTTTTGCGTAATTAAAATGTTCTATGACATTTGGAAAAGACCGGGGTAATGGCTACTTCAAATTCTGTCATATGTCAATATTTGCTAATATTTAACTGTTTCATGCTACTAAACTTGTTAACATAATGCCATTAATGCAGTCTCAGCCAAGATATTTTGAACTTCCCATCCTCTGCTTTTGTGGAAAATTGGAGGTAAATTATATATGTTTGGCATTTCATTGGAATAAATAGTGATTTTAACCATTTCCAAATAATGTTTCATTCACACCCAAAAAGTAGATAAAAACTATATCATTTTTAGTGAATAGTTCTAGGTTTTTTTGAAAGATATTGAGGAATGTCTACAGAGAATTCCTCTGTAGAACTGCAACCATAAGGTCTTAATAAAAACCTTAAAAATGGCAACAGAAATGTACTCAGTAACAGGTTTACTTTTACTTTCTGTGGAGGCAGCCTATAAACCAGTTTGCTAAACTGTATAAGCACTAATGACAACAGACAACCAAAATCCACAGTCCAATCAACAGGCCCACTAAAAGTGCATTTAACCCTTTAGGCAGTTATTTGGCAATGCATAAGAAAGCAGCCTACCTCAAAATTCCTTATTAGAAATGTTATGCTCTAATACATTGTTCACAGGATAGGTAGTCTAGAGATATATGTGCATATAATTTGTTCTTTTATTAATTATTTTGGAAATAACTCGAATAGTTAAATTAATTGGACTAGCTTTCTTAAAATAGCAATAAAGACTGCTTTATCTCTCCAACCTCCACTGCAAATTAAAAAATGTTTCGAAGTAGGTTTTATAAATTTAACTCATATTGCTACTTTTCTTGCTATTTAAAATAATTCATTAAAATAAATTAACAAAAATTCATGAATGTCTAAACTAATTCATTAAGATATTATGAATTAATAATATTTTTTGAAAGTTTTCCCTCCTAACTGAAATAATTAAAATACTGAGCAAAATGTATGAAATAGTTTTAAAACACTGGATTATCAGGAAACCAGTAAAGTAGGGAAACCAAGTGAGTCCTATGATTGCTCAGCTTACTATTTGAGGGAGAGTTCCTAAGACATAGCACAAGTAGGGGAAACCTATGTGGAGTCCAGCCAGCTCTCTGAGTTGAGGACACAGAGTGAACATGGAGTCCAGAGAGACCAAGGTAGCTAAAATTCACAGAAAAAAGTACTGGAGAGGAAATAACTGCAGAGAGATAAAGAGAAAAAGAGAGAGACAGAGAGAGAGAGAGAGCCAGAAATCTATAGTGGGTTTCATGAGATTTCACCTGAGTCCTAATCAGTGTACATGTGTAAGGAACCTACTTGAGGCTGGGGAAAGAACAGTATAAAAACCAGAGAGAACAATCTCCAGGACAAACAGAGGACTAAGAGCAGAATTTGTTTGCATAGACGATAGTAGAAAAGTCTTGACAAGCAACAAGGACAATTGTCTCTGAGAAAAAGGAAATAAACTATCGACAGTCTTCAGGTGGAGTACATAGATGGTTATCACCTCAGGAATGGACAAAATTAGTCCTAAAGTCAGCTCTGATATGAATTAACAAAGCTTAAAAGCAAATGTCAAAAGGATCAAACTATTTTCAAAAAACTTAACTGCAACCAAGAAAAAAAAGAAGTCAAATGATATGAGAATAAAAAAGGATAGGACTTCCCTGGTGGCTCAGTGGGTAAGAATCCACTTGCCAATGCAGGGGACATGGGTTCGATCCCTGGTCCAGGAAGATCCCACATGCCAAGGAGCAACTAAGCCCATGCACCACAACTACTGAGCCTGCGCTCTACAGCCTGCAAGCCACAACTACTGAGCCCGCATGCCACAACTACTGATGCCCATGTGCCTAGAGCCCATGCTCTGCAACAAGAGAAGCCACCGCAATGAGAAGCCCGTGCACTGCAATGAAGAGTAGCCCCACCTTGCTGCAACTAGAGAAAGCCTGAGTGCAGCAACGAAGACCCAACACAGCCAAAAATAAATAAATAAAATAAATAATTTTATGTAAAACAAAAGTATCCAGCAGCCAGAAGACAGAAGTTACAATGTTTGGACTCTAATCAAAAATTTCCAGGCATGAAAAAAATAGAAAAATATTTATCCATAATGAGGAGAAAAATCAACCAATAAAACAGACCCAGAAATAATATAGATAATAAAATTAGTACACAAAGCCATTCAAACAGCTATTACATATTTGTTTCATATGTTTATAAAGGTATAAGAAAAATTGAGCAGTTAAGTGGAAACATGAAAACTTAAAAAGAATTACAAAGCAAACTCCTAAAATAAATATTATAATTCCTCAGTTGAAAAATACACTGAATGATATTACTAGAAAATTAGATACTGAAGGAGGAAAACTCAGTAAACTTGAAAACTTGCAATACAAACTATACAACTTAAATCTGTCTAATATGCATGTAATTGGAGTATCCAGAGAAAAGGAGAGGAGGAACAGAAAAGACATTTGAAGAATTTTCCAAATTAGAGGAAAAGTATAAGCCTACAGATACAAGAAGTTCAATGAACTTCATAAAATCACAAAAATAGTAAAGAGAAAAGGTAACAAAGAACAAATTGGACAATTAAAAAAAATACATCAAGGGGCTTCCCCAGTGGTACAGTGGTTAAGAAGTATCCTGCCAATGCAGGAGACATGGGTTCAGAGCCCTGACCCGAGAAGATCTCACATGCCGTGGAGCAACTAAGCCCGTGAGCCACAGCTACTGAGCCAGTGTACCACAACTACTGAAGCCCGCCCGCCTACAGCCTGTTCTCCACAACAAAGAGAAGCCACTGCAGTGAGAAGCCCAAGCACCACAACGAAGAGGAGCCCCCACTCACCGCAACTAGGGAAAGACTGCACGCAGCAACAGACCCAACACAGACAAAAATAAATAAATAAATTTTAAAAATAATACATCAAGTTGGTAGGTTTAATTCAACTAAATCAATTATCACATTAAATGTAAATTACTTAAAGGAAGAGATTAAATTAAAAGGCAGAGATTATCATATTTGATGAAAGTTAAGAATCAACATGTTGCATTAAGAAACATTTTAAATGTAAAGATCAAATAGATTAAAATTAAAAGGATATAAAATGATATTCCATGTTAACACTAATCCAGAAGAAGCTGACATGGCAGTATAAATATTAGACAAGGCACATTTCAAAGCACAGAATAATATAATGATAAAAAGCTTTATCTCAAGAATGCAAATTGATTTAATACTCAAAATCAATGTAATATACTCTGTTAAAAGACTAAAAAAGGAAAACCATATGATCTTATCAATATATGCAAAAATCAACAGAAATTCAAGCTGTATTCTTGTGAGAAATACTCCTCTGAAAAAGCTAGGAATAGAAAGTAACATCCTTAAGATGATGAACTTGAAATCTATAGCTAATATATTTAATGCAAAAGATTAAATGCTTCCCCTATAACATCATGAATAAGACAAAGATGTATGCTTGTACCACTTTTATTAAACATTCAGTTCTCTATAAATATATCTACCCATTTGCTATTAATGAAAATAATAAATTTTAAGCACCAGTGTTGGGGAAAAAAATATTAGCTAGTCTAGAAGTCATTTTGCCAGAGTAAAACTAATGTAAACAATTATTGCTATTGGGTGGGGGTGAATCAAGCTGGCAGAGTCGGAGGATGTAGAACTCAAGTTCCCCCACAAACACATCAAAAACGCATCTACATGTGGAATAATTTTCACTGAAAACTAACTGGAGACTGGCAGATAGACTCCTCTAAAACCAAAGCTATAAGAAACATCCACATGGAATCAGGTAGGAAGGGAAGAAAACTGATCAGGTTGGGACCTGTACCCCTAAGAGAGTACTCAGAAGAGGAGGGGAATTACATGGACAGAGATAATCCCTGGAGAATAAGCGGTTTGAGCCACATGTTGGGAAAAAGAATCCTCTTGGCTTGTTGGAGGGCTGGTAGGACTAACAGGAAGGCTGCGGGAAATGTGAACTCCACTCATGAAGAGTGTACACATGCTTGCTTGCTCCCAGAACAGGGCAGAGAGGGCAGATTGAAACTGCATTGAGACACTGGCCCACTTTCCTGCAACTGCCCTGGTGCGTGCCCCAGCCTGAGCCAAGCAACTGTTCTGGCCCCACTTGCTTCATGATGCAAACTGGGGTGAGGGATGCTGTGGCCAAGGAGAGAGCTCAGCTCCGAGAGACAAAGGTAGCTCTGACCCAAAGCAGCATCTGACCAGGGAAGGGGTAGCTACTACTGGCAGTGTATCAGAAGCAGTTTGGGTCTCTGACTACAGCTGGAGCCACAACAGCCTGCATCCAATCCCATGCCAAGTGCCTGTCCCAGCCCCTCTTGCTCCAGCACTGTTCCATTGTGAGGCAAGGGTGCTGGTGATGAGATAAGGGAGCACACATACTTAAAGAGAATGGAGCCAGCTCAGACATGACCTTCAGGGCTTCTGCTCCAGCAACTTGGGACCTGCCCTCACCCACAGTAGGGTGGTGCTGGCCACTGAACAGAGGAGAACCACCGAGTCATACCTGGCTCTCGCCCTAACCACCCATCTCCAGCCACACTGATTACCAAGATGATGGCTACCAGCGCACTTTGGAGAAAGACATGTCTCTTGTTCATGTCAGATCTAGTTCTCCCACCAAAGCCACTGGGCACATGCAGACTATATAGGGATGCTCCCACACAAGGACACCCCTTCAAGACCGCAATAGGTAACTGTTTCACCTAATTTCATAGAGACAAAGTTAAGCAAAATGAAAAGACAGAGAAATTTGTTTTAAGTGAAAGAACAAGATAAAACCACTGAAAAAAACTAATGAAACAAATAATTTACCAGATAAAAAGTTCAAAGCATTATCAAAGGATGCAAACTGAATTAAGGAAAAGAATAGATGAAAAAGGTGAGAATTTAACAAGGAACTAGAAAATATGAAAAAGAACCAGTCAAAAATGAAGAATATAATAATTGAAATAAAAAACACACTAGAAGCAATGAACAGCAGACTAGGTGACACAGAAAAATGCATAAGTGATCTGAAAGATAGAATAATGGAAACTGCCCCATCAGAACAACAAAAAGAAAACCAAATAAAAAAATAAGAACAGTTTAAGGGGCCTCTAGGACAAATCAAGTATACCAACATTCATATTATAGGGGTCCCAGAAGGAGAAGGGAGAGAGAAGGGGGTTGAAAATGTATTTGATGAAATTATGGCTGAAGAGTTCTCAAACCTGAAGAAAGAAACAGGTATCCAAGGAAAAGGAAACAAAGAGGGCCCCAAACAAGATGAATTCCAACAGACCCACACCAAAACATATCATAAGTTAAATGGCAAAATAAGTTAAAGGGAGAACTCTAAATGCAGCAAGAGAAAAACAAAGAGTCATATACAAGGGAAGCCCCATAAGGCTATAAGCTGATTTTTCTGCTAAAATTTTGCAGGCCAGAAAGGAGTTGCAGAATATATTCTAAGTGCTAAAAGGGGAAAACCTTCAACCTAGGATACTCTACCCAGGAAGAATATCATTTAGAATTGAAGGAGAGATTAAAACAAATGAACAAACAAAAAAACACTTCTCAGACAAGTTAAAACTAAAAGAGTTCATCAGTACTAAACCTACTCTAAAACAAATGTTAAAGGGGCATCTCTAAGGTGAAAAGAAAAGGTTATAAAAGAAGTATCTGTAAGAAAAGAAAAATACCAACAGTAAAGGCAAATATATAGCAAAGGCTGAGAATCAACTATTTAAATAAGGTAGTATGAAGATTAAAGGACAAAAGAATGTGAAACCAACTATAATTACAATAATCAGTAAAGTGATAAAATGACGATGTAAAATATGAAATAAAAAAAAAACACAAAGTGGGAGAGGGGAGTAAAAATGTGTTTGAACTTAAATGACTACCAGTCATTTAAATGACTACCAGTAGATATACTTATAGGTCAACATTTATCAACCCCATGGTAGCCACAAACCAAAAACCTACCACAGACACAAAAAAACTAGGGAGAAAGGAACACAAGCATACCACTAAAGAAAATTATCAAACCATAAGGGAAGAAACTAAAAGAAGAAGAAAAGAGCAGAGAAGAACTACAAAAACAGCAAACAAGTAACAAAACTTCAATAAGCACATGCCTATTGACAATCATTTTAAATGTAAAGGGACTAAATGATCCAATCAAAAGACATAGGGTGGATGACTGGATAATAAAACAAGACCCATCTATATGCTGCTTATAGGAGACTCACTCCAGAGCTAAAGACACACAGACCGAAAGTGAGGAGATGAAAAAAGGCATTTCATGCAAATGATAATTACAAGAAAGTATAAGTAGCAATACTCATATCAGACAAAATAGACCTTAAAACAAAGTCAATAACAAAGTATGAAGAAGGGCATTAAATGATAACAAAGAAATCAATACAAGAAGAGGCTATTACACTCATTAACATACATGCACCCAACACAGGAGTACCTAAATATATAAAGCAAATACTGACAGATATAAACACAGAGACTGACAATAATACAATAATAGTAGGGAACTTTAACACCCCACTTACATCAATGGACAGATCATCCAGACAGAAGATCAATAAGGAAACAGTGGTCTTCAATACTGCATTAGACCAGTTGGACTTAATAGATATCTGAGGGACATTCCATCCAAAAGCAGAAAATACAATTAATTTTGAGTGCACATGGAATGTTCTCCAGGATAAATCTATTGCTATGCCACAAAACAAGTCTCAACAAATTTAAGAGGATAAAAATCATATCAAACATTTTTGCCAACCACAACAGTATGAAACTAGAAATCAATTACAGGAAAAAAAAATGGGGAAAGCACAAACACATGGAGACTAAACAACACGCTACTAAAAAACAATGGGTCAGTGAAGAAATAAAAGAGGAAATCAGAAAATACCTCGAGACAAATGAAAATGGAAACACAGCTTCCTAAAATCTCTGGAATGGGGAGTTCCCTGGTGATCTAGTGGTTAGGATTTGGTGATTTCACTGCCATCGCCCAGGTATAGTCCCTGGTCAGGGAACTGAGATCCTGCAAGCCCTGTGGTGTGGTCCAAAAATAAACAAATAAATAAAAATAAAATCCATGGGATGCCCCAAAAGCAGTTCTAAGAGGAAAGTTTATAGTGATACAAGCCTACCTAAAGAAACAAGAAAAATCTCAGATAAGTGAACTAACCTACCATCTTAATGAATTAGAAAAGGAAGAGCAAACAAAGCACAAAGTCAGCAGAAGAAAGGAAATAGTCAAGATCAGAGAAGAAATAAATAAAATAGAGACCAAGAAAACAATAGAAAAAAAATCAATGAAACCAAGAGCTGTTTTTTTGGGGAAAAAAAAGATAAATCTTTAGCCAGACCCATCAAGGAGAAAACAGAGCAGACCCCCAAAAAACAAAATAAGAAATGAATGAGGAGAAATAACAGTCAATATTACAGATACAAAAAATAAGAGAATACTATGAACAGTTATATGTCAAAAAATTAGACAACCTTGAAGACGGAACAATTTCTAGAAACATAAAACCTTCCAAGAATGGATTAGGAGGAAGACAATATGAACAGATCAAACAGTAGTTATGAAATTGAATTTGTGATGAAAAAGCTCCCAGCAAACAAAGGTCCAGGATCAGATGGCTTCACAGGGGAATTCTCCTAAACATATAAAGAAGAGTTAATACCTATCCTTTTCAAAGTATTCCAAATATTGAAAAGGATGGAAAACTCTTAAATTCATTCTATAAGGCCACCATTACCCTGATACCAAAACCAAGACACCACAGAAAAAAAAATTACAGGCCTACATCTCTGAGGAATATGGATGCAAAACTACTCGAACTCAACAATATATGAAAAGGGTCATATATCATGATTAAGTGGGATTTATTTCAGTGATGCAAGGATGTTTCAGTATCGGCAAATCAATCAATGTGACACACCTCATTAACAATATGAAGGATAAAAATCACATGATTATCTCAATTGATGCAGAAAAAGCATTTAACAAACTTCAACACCCACTCATTATAAAAACTTTCAGCAAAGTTGGTAAAGAGGGACCATATCTCAACAATACAAAGCCCATTTATGACAAACTCACAGCTAACATTATACTCAATGGTGAAAAGCTGAAAGCCTTTCCTCATAAAATCAGGAAGACAATAAGGATGCCCACTCTCACCACTTCTAATACAGAAGTCCTAGCCACAACAATCAGGCAAGAAAAAGAAATAAACTTATCAAAATAGGAAGGGAAGAGGTAAAACCGCCACCATGTGCAGATGATGATACTATATGTAAAAATCCCTAACGTCTCCATGAAAAAACTATTAGAACCAATAAATGAATTCAGTAAAGTTGCAGGATACAAGATTAATGTACATAAATTGTTGCTTTTCTATACACTGATATGAACTATCAGAACTATCAGAAAGAGAAAGCAAGGAAACAATCCCATTTAAAATTGTATCAAAAAGAATAAAATATATAGGAATAAACTTAACCAAAGAGGTGAAAAACTTATACTCTGAAAACTATAAGACACTGATGAAGGAAACTGAAGATGATAGAAAGAAATGGAAATGTATACCATGCTCATGGGTTGGAAGAATTAAAAGTGTTAAAATGTCCATACTACCTAAAGCAATCTATGGATTTAATGCAATCCCTATTGAAATACCCATGACATTTTCACAGAAGAAGAACAAACAAGCCTAAAATTGATATGGAACCACAAAAGATCATGAATTCCCAAAGCAATATTGAGGAAACAAAGAACAAAGCTGGAAGTATTTCCTCAATGTCAGACTACACTACAAAGCTAAAGTAATCAAAACAGCATGGTACTAGCACAAGAACTGAAACATAGATCAATGGAACAGAATAGAGAACCCAGAAATAAATGCATACACTTATGGTCAATCTATGACAAAGGAAGCAAGAATATACAATGGAGAAAAGACAGTCTCTTCAATAAGTGATGCTGGGAAAACTGGACAGCTACATGGAAAGGAATAAAATTGTACTACTTTCTCACACCATACACAAAAATTCAAAATGGATCAAAGACTTAAATGTAAGACCTGAAAACATAAAGCTCCTAGAAGAGAACATAGGCAGAAAGCACTTTGACATAAATCATAGCAATATTTTTTTGGATCTGTCTCCTAAGGCAAAAGAAACAAAAGCAAAAATAAATAAATGGGACCTAATTAAACTTAAAAGCTTTTGCACAGGAAAAGAGACCATCAACAAAACAAAGACAGCCTACTGAATGGAAGAAAATATTTGCAAATAATATGACCAATAAGGGGCTGTTACCCAAAATATATATAAACAGATCATACAACTCATTATCAAAAACCAAACAACCCAATTAAAAAATGAGTGGAAGACTTGAATAGATATTTTTCTAAAGAAGATATACAGGTGGGCAACAGGCACATGAAGAGATGTTCAACATCACTAATCATCAGAGAAATACAAATCAAAAATGGTGAGATATCACCTGACACCTGTAAAAATGGCTATCATCAAAAAGACTCCAAATAACAAATGTTGAGGAGGATGTTGAAAAAAAGGAACCCTAGTACACTTTTGGTACATATTGGCACAGCCAATGTGGAAAACAATATGGAGTTTCCTCAAAAATCTAAAAATAAAATTACCATATGATCCAGCAATTCCACTCCTGGGTATATATTCAAAGAAAATGAAAACACTAATTTGAAAAGATACATGCAACCCAATGTTCATATCAGCATTTTCTATAATAATCAATATATGGAAGCAACCTGTTTATCAACAGATGAATGGATAAAGAATATGGGGCATTGGGGCTTCCCTGGTGGTGCAGTGGTTGAGAGTTCGCCTGCCGATGCAGGGGACATGGGTTCGTGCCCCGGTCCGGGAAGATCCCACATGCCGCGGAGCGGCTGGGCCCGTGAGCCATGGCCACTGAGCCTGCGCGTCCAGAGCCTGTGCGTCCAGAGCCTGTGCTCTGCAACGGGAGAGGCCACAACAGTGAGAGGCCCGCTTACCACAAAAAATAAAAATTAAAAAAATTAAAAGAAGAATATGTGGCATAAATACCCAATGGAATATTACTCAAACATAAAAATAGAATAACATTCCACCATTTGCAACAACATGGATGGACCTAGAGTGTATTATATTTAGTAAAATAACTCAGACAGAGAAAGAAAAATACTCTATGTTATCACTTATGCATGGAATATAAAAAAAATTAAAAATGAATTTATATAACAAAACAGAAACAGACTCACAGATATAGAAGTAAATTAGTTGTTACCAGTGGAGAGAGGGAAGGGAGAGGGACAAGATAGGGGTAGAGGATTAAGAGATACAAACTCCTACATATAAAGTAAATAAACAACAAGGATATATTGTACATAACAAGGAACATAGGCATTGTTTTTAATAACTTTAAATGTAGTATAATCAATAAAAATCACCATGTGTACACCTGAAACTATTATTGTACATCAACTATATTTCAGCCTATTTCAATAAAAAGAAAAAACACAATTGTCGTTATTTCTGTATATAAAAAATTGAGGTAAAGGGCCTCAAAAATAGCAAAAATCAGAGGCATTTCATCACAGGACTTAACACAAAGAGGCTTTCAGGTAGACAAAAACAGAAGAGGGTAAACATAGCTGCCATTATATGACTCAGTGTTTTCCCATCATCAGTAGGATGCTAATGGCAGAAAGTATCCTTCTGTTTCTCCATTTTCACTACTTCAGGTCTTGTTGTCACAGACCATAGTACAAACACTCTTATTGACTTAACATAGCTGAAACAGGACAGTTTATTCCATCTTGTCTCCACTGTCCAAACTTTTCCTTCTCAGAAATGGCACCAATTTTATCAGCCAGTTAGTTGCTACTATCCATCCAGTTAATTGCTCAAGGCAAAAAATTGGTAGTTATCTTCTCATTTCTTTACTTTTTCACACCTGATATTTTCCAGAACAGTTAAGTACTGTCTACTCTACCAGTAATATTCATCCTGAGTCCGATCTGTTCTTGCCATCTCAACTGTAATTCTAGTTCCAGCTATTATCTCTTTCCTGGACTATTGCAACAGATTTCCCTCTAATGCATACTTGATTTACAATAACCCAATTGTAGCAGCTATCGCTAGTGATTTTCTAAATCATAAATCAGATTGTATTATGCAAATGTTTAAAACCAATCAATGTTTCCCAGTTCTACCACAATAAACTCCTTACTATGGGCTGCAAGACTGTACATGATACAGACTCGGTCTGCTTCGTAGACTTCTATTTTTCTCTTCTTCTCATTCTCCATCCTCCATTCACACAGGCTTATTAACACTTACACTCTTTCCCATCTGATAACCTTCACCTTTCCTGTTCCTTTTGCTTAAAAAGCTCTTCCCCTCATTTACACTACTAGCCCCTGTTCTTACCTCAGGTCCTCTTTCATGAGGCCGTTCTTGAATACGAGACTAAAGTAGAATTCCCTACCCCTACTGCCACTCTCTATTATATTAGTACTAAGAGTTTGTCTCCTTCTTTTTAATGATACATTAAAGTCAGGGTCTCAGTCCCTTGTCCAATAGTGTATCCTCAACCCCTACAACAGCAACTGGAGATTGGTAAACCCTCAATAAAATATATTCACTGAGTGATAAAGTAACTTAATGACTCAGGAAAATGCAAACACTCTGTGAGGTATAAAGTGTAGCTATGTTGTCAGTAAATAGGCAGAGGGAAGGAAAGGGAATTTTATGTTGTCAGCACATTTATTTTTAATAAAAAGTACAATTAGTTTATAAAGTTATTGACATATAAAGGGCTTGCTCTCTAATGTCTTCCCTCTTTCCTTTTTGATCAGTTGCAAATCTGTGCTTGTAAAGTCACAATTCTCCTTAGGAGGAGATTAATTGTATGCATGACTATTTGACTATTGGCCACTACTGCACCCTCTATCAACTTGCAGTGAAATATATTAGAGACAAAATAAACTGTTTTGAATCTTTTATTGATGATCTCTTGTCTTTTGACTCCATGGACAGGATTCTGTGATGGATTAACCTTTATGAGGTCAGTATTGGCCCCTGGTTATTGATGTTCAGGCGGGACCTTCACCTTAATACCACCTCGGGAGGAAGGGTCAGTGGGAAAGTTCTCTAGACAAATCAATTAGAATAGATTTGTGTCCTCCATCCTCCTTTTTAAAACCTATTTTAATGACTTCATATCTTATGCACTCAGGCAGGTCATTCATTAAGTAAAGCTGTTACTTTATAACTTGAAAATTAAAGTAGCCAAAAACATCATTTATGTGAGATGCTTTTGTGCTCAGTTTAAGTAAGTAACAAAGTACACTGGCATGAAGGTGAGTTAATCCCCTTGTCCCGGCATCCATAATACTTCAGCAACTAGTGAAATGAGGTCATAAATGAGTTAGAAAACAGCCAGAACTTCAATTAAGGACATCTAAATGTGATCTCACATATAGGTGTGCAAGATGATGGTAATTTATTAAAATTTAAATAATTGCATTGTGTCTCCTCTTAGGGGAATAGTATTTCATCAGGATGGATGATTAGCCTAAAGCAGCATTTCTCGATGTGCAAATATTAATAGGTATGACTAGTGTATGGAATTTAAGGCCTAAAGTAATCGTCTTTAAATTTGCTTCAGCACCTGGTTTCTCAACTTCAGCACTATTGTCTAAATTGTCACCTCCACAGAGAGGCCATCCTTGACCACCCCACATAAAACAGACCCTCTTTATTCATTCCTCTATCCCCTTACTTTGTTCTTTGTTCTTATTGCACTTGTCACTACCTACCATTATATTGTTCATCTCTGTTTTTCTATTGTCTGTCTTCTCCACTAAAGTGTAAGTCACTTTTAGACAGTGACTTCAATTCATTCACAACTCTATCCCCATGCCAAGAGTTATGTCCATAAAATAGTAGATCTTTGATATATGCTTGTTGATAAATATATAACTAAATCTATATGAAATACCTAAATAACTAAATTTCATATAAGCTGGATTCAAGCCTCTGCACCTATAGAGAAGAAGAAAGACATTTGATTTCCCATACGTGGCCATGGTTTCATTGTCACAAAATACAAGCTACCTTAAAAGTTAAATGGCTCTATTCTCTAAGCCCTACTAGAAAGAATAATTCAGGGTCAACTACCCTAAAATTTAAATCAATATTTCTGTTAGAAGTCCTCTGGTATAAAGTTTAAAAGGCTATTAAAATGTGAACAAATTCGGATACTTAGCAAATATTTTGTAATCAGGTTTTTTTTCTTTTTGGCAGAATTCCACACCAAATTACATGTTTGAAGGGAGACATTTTATGTGTAGTTTGTAGAAGTTATTTTTTAATGACCTAGGTAGAGTCCCCATATTATAGAATGTCCAAGCTAAAAGCAGCATAGAAACGTTCTGTGTTAAAGACTCCCATCTGTCCATGCAATGGGACAATTTCTGGGGAGATTTTAGAAACTGCCCATTAGTTTTCTCTTGGCCCATTTTCATATGGAGTTGGACTGAATTTCCATGTAGACATGTATCCTGATCTGGAAATTGCCAGTCCATAAGGTTCTCCTTTCCCATTCTTCCTTTATAGTAATATTTACAACTCTTTACGAAAGAGAGGAATCCTATGCCTCATGCTAATCTTACTGTGGAGAAATGCTCATGATGGAAAAACCCTTGGGACACCTTCAGAGGGGAAAGTGTTAGGCAGGAAAGCTAAATTACTTCAGTAATTGAGTATTACAGCTTTTTGTGCTCTGTTGATTTCTGATCATTTACTTACAAAAAATGTGAAGGAAAACCTAGTAGAATTCTTCACTTATAGAGCATCTTAATTAATTTTTGGTAAATAATCCCAATGAGAATTTTGATATATAATTTTGTAGGAATTTTTAAAATTCAGTCACAGTGCTATAAAAATATCTTACCACTAATGACATATACTTATTATCTAAACAAATTTTCTCCATGTTTACATTTAAGAAAAAGAAAAAAATTGGTGAATCCTGCTCATTCAAGTATGAAGCAAACATGGACTAATCTATGAAATAAATGAGAAAACCCTTTTCCATTTCTTAATAAATGCATTTTTACTAAGATTTTCCTTTTATTTATAATTATCAAAAACACTACTAATATAAATATTTTGATCACTTATAGTGTAGCAATAATTTTATGGTGAAAAATTAGAAGAAAATTAACCCTTGCAGCCTAAGAAGGAGAGAAATTTAAAGACTACTATGAATGTTTATACTTTTTTTAGAGAAGTATGTTAAAGTGATAATAAAGCTTTCAAGTATAAAATATGCCTATATTTTAGAAAAAAATTTTGAGAGAAGAGTGAATGAAAACACAATTTCTAGGAGAATGAGGAATGATATAATATGTCCAACTGTTAATAAAGAGTTTGTCTTCATATTTTTAAGTTGATGATGAAAATATCAAATTTCTAGAATATTTATATTCCGAAGGATACATTTAAAGGAAGGATGTAGCCACTTTTTTTAATGTAAATATTTGAAACTTCTGGAAATTATATCCTTTTAACTACTGAAAATGATCACAAACATTTTTATATATCAACTTAAAAATGTACAAGTTAATTGTTATTTTAAAACTCCTTTGGAGATATGAGCAAAGTAGCTTAAAGAATATGGTGTAAGATTGTATTCAGAAGCTATGATTCTGATCTCTGTAGGTAAACATTTAAAAAAATCCCATGTGAAACTCCATATTATATTTACTTTACAAATATTGTTGACATGGTTCACTTCATCATACAAGATACAGTTCTGTTGGAGTCTTTTTCAGCGTTAGTATCGAAAATAACTGGATACCTTCTGAAGTACTGTTTTTGTTACCTAGAAAGTTAATTTGCTTGTAATTGGCATAATGTGTTTTTAAACTAGAAGCAAGACTAACTTATATTGTGGTGACGTGTGCATTTTTAAAGCCATCTCTTCTTTTTTGGAAGTGAGGGAAAAGTAATAGAATATTTAGATAGTTAGATATAAATATAATGCCAGATAAGAATATAAACATTTTAGATTGTTAGTGCAAACTCTCCATTCCAGGTTTACAGCAACAAGATGACAGAGTAGGAAGCCTCAGAACCTCCTTGCTCCTATGTAAACACTGATTTAATAACAATACTGGAACAATCCCTTGAGTGATAAATCTAGAAGCTAGTTAAGAGACTGCTGCATGCCAGGTGAGTGTGAAATAAGCTGCATTGAAGCTAGCAGGAAAATTTATTGAATCTTTTCACCAAATTTCCTCCCCTCAACACAGAAGCCCCTGACCAGGAGGAATCTCCCAGCTCCTGGCTTCTCCCTGGGGAAAGAAAGAGAGACCTGGACCATACAGTTTTCAGGGGTGGAAGCTACTTGTGAGACTGGTTTCTGTCTCACTTGTCTCAGAACACTGAAGGGACCCAGCATAATCTAGATGGCTGGGGGCCACTGAGAACAAAAGGAGATGGGTGGCATTCTGTTGCTCCAGAGGACTCATGTTACAGCAGATAAAGGCTGATATAGTTCAGTGGCCTTTCCTTCAGGGTGGGGAAGAGAAGAGTGAAACTTATGTCCCATGTTCCAGCTCTTTGAGTTACTGCTTAAGGGATTGGCTTCTGTCTTGAAGCTCTGATAGAACCCAGCATATTCTTGATGCCTGGGGAACACTGAGAACAAAACCAAGTTGGACATCTTACTGTAGAAGATCTAAAACAGAGAAAACAGAGGATAATATAGCTTGGTACTTCTCCCTCAGTGGGTAAAGAGAAAAGTGGAGCATGTGTCCAACATTCTGGCTTTTCAGCGATCTGCTTGAGGGACTATTTTTTGTCTAGCCTGTCTCTGAGCATGGCTAAGACTTGCCATACCCTAAATACCTAGAGACTGCTGAGAAATAGCTGGCCAACATATTTCTTCTTTAGATGACCCCCAATGCAGCAGGCAGATAACAGAAGAAGTAAGAGATTATGAACTCCTTAAAAGAAAAAAAAAAAACAAAAAAAAAACTGCAAAATCTCTCTAGTTAGGAATCTATGTACACAAGTCAAGAGAAAGCACACCACATAACAGTTTTGAAAGATACCCAGAATTTGTGGCTGCGGTGATTGGCAAAGGTCTTTCCCTATTTGAAATCAGTCAATAAATATGAAGAGGTATTTTTTTCCTTTCACATATGAGGATACCAATAATAAAATGTTACAAAGAACATGAAGAAATAGGGGGAAATGGCCCAATAAAAGGAACAAAATAAATCTGGAAGCTGACCCTAAAGAAAAGGAAGTATGTGAATTACTTTTTTTCTTTTTTTAATGACTCATAAAGAGGCTCAACAAGCTCAGGAATATGATACATGAGCAATTTCAATAAAGAGATATAAAATGTTTAAAAAGGACCAAACAGAAATTCTGGAGCTGAAAAATACAATTTCTGAATTGAAAAATTCACTTGAGAGGTTTAGCAACAAACCTGATGAAGCAGAAGAATCAGTGGACTTTAATACTATTCATTTGAAGTTTTTCAGTCAGAGGGACAAAAAAAAAAAGAAAAGTAAAAGAGTAAAGAAACGAAAGAAAAGAAAAAAATGAAAAAGAGAAAAAAGAAAGAAAAAGAGTAAAGAAAAAGTTCCAAGGACTTATGGGACATCATTAAGCATGTCAATATACACTTTATAATCCTAGAATGAGAGGAGAGGAGAGGAGAGGAGAGGAGAGGGAGGGAGGGAGAGAGAGAGAGAGAGAGAGAGAGAGAGAGAGAGAGAGAGAAGGGCAGAAAGCTTATTAAAAAAAGAAAAGGCTGAAAACTTGCCAAATTTGGAGAAGGAAATGGACATCCAGATTCAAGAAGCCCTGTATAACCACATAAGAGCAATCCCAAGAAGTTCACACCAAGACATATTACAATCAAATTATCAAAATATCAAAAGTCAGAGACAAAAAGAATTTTTCAAAGCAACAAGAGAAAAGTGACATCAAACACAAGGGAACCCTCTTAAGAGTATAACTGGATTTCTCAGCAAAAAGGAATGAGATGATATATTCAAAGTGCTGAAAGAAAAATACTACCTACTAAGAAAATTATTCTGGCAAAACTATGCTTCAGAAATGAAGAAAAAATGATTTTTCCAGGCAAACAAAAGCTGAGGAAGTTCATACTAGTAGATTTGTCTTATATGAATTGCTATAGAGGTTCTTCAAGTTGAAACAAAAGACACTAAATAGCAGCACAGAAGCAAATGAAAATATAAAGCTCACTGGTAAAGATAAATTTATAAACAGATACAGAATACTGTACTTCTAATAATAATGGTGTGTAATTCTCTTTTAATAGTTATAGAAGTTAAAAGACAGAAATATAAAAATAACTAACTATACATATATGTTAATAATAAGAATATTAAAAATGTAATTGATAGCATTAAAAACATAGTGTGTGTGTGTGTGGATTGGGAGGTGGGGAGTAAAAGTGTAGAGTTAATGTAAGAGATTTAAATTTTTATCACCTTAAACTAGATTATTATACCAAAAGGTGTTTTATGTAAACACCACGATAAACATAAGAAAAAACCTATAAAGAAAGAAAATGAGAAAGGAATCAACATGTCACTACAAAAAAAAAAATCAGTGAAACACAAAGGAAGACAGCAAAAGAAGAAGGAAAAAGCTCAGAAAGAAGGAAAAAACACTACTCACAGGGTTATACGTTAGATCTTCAGACCTTTTTCATCTTACAGCTGAAAGAACTCTGAGTTCTTGTTATAATGCACATTCTGATTCAGCTGGTCTATGATAAGGTCTCAATTTCTGCATTGCTCACAAGCTCCAAGCAAATGCATGCTTGTCTGCTGTTCTAAGGACCACATATTGAGTACCAAGAATGTAGTGCATTGAAATGATTAAATAAAATACATCTTGACTGAATTAGTGATAGTGAATAAATGGGGGAGAAAAGGATACCACAACCATTTCTAACCTTAAGAATATAATCAAGAGAGTTTATGATTTTAATTATCACAACATTTACTAATAGTTCATTTGTAACAAAATCACAGCCAAGATATTTTTCGATTAATAGCTTGGATACTATGAAGATCCCAAGCAGCAGTATTACTTAGGTCAACAAATGATTCAGCAGAAGTTATTTTTACAGTATCTTGAATAGAGAAACAATTTGGGAACTATACTGTTTGTGTTGCTCTCTTAAATCAAGCCATATTATTAGCTTATCTAAATTTTGGCAACAACTAAAATTTAATTTTAAAGGGTTAATCCCTAATTTATAATCATAATAAAATGGTTTTTCAAAATGAAGATTTCCTATTTTGACTTAATAAATGTTTCCTGGATGAATAAATGATTAAGCGCCTGTTATGTGCCAGAAAATGTTAGTGGTTAAAAATATACAGATTAATAGAATAGTTTGTAACTGTTATAAGATTTCACAGTCAAAAGAGGAGAAGCATAAAATAATGCAATTGGAACCTTTTACAGCAATATGAATAAGGTATCCTGGGAGGGACAGGAAAAGAAGAATTTACCTATGACTTGAGAGGTCAAGAGTTTGTGAATGAAATTACATTTAACTTGAGTTTTTAAGAATGACTCAGAGTCATTTTTAAGAATGACTCAGAGTCATTCTTAAAAATGACTAGACAAGGTTATGGAAATGCCATGACAAAGAGGGGGAAAAAATGTATTGAAAGAGAAAACAAGGCCTCAATGACCAAAGTGCATTGTGAAAGTAAAAAGCCTAGGGATTGCAGGAGTGGGGTTATTGAAAAGATTGGTAAGGCTTAGATCACAAAGAATTTTTTGGTTCACATGAAACTTTTTGGACCTTTTCTTGCAAGCTAGCAGTTTTCAACTCATGTTTCTGTGTAGCACACATGACAGATGATATTTACAATACAAGATTCAATGCCGTGGGCAGAGCCAAGTTATTGTAATTCCTTGCACTCTGTCTATGCTGGTCCTTTACCATGTAACATAATAAATCATATACAAAAATAAGCAAATGAAAATGTGGGATTACTACAACTTTCATTCTCCACAAGTTGATTTAGTGAAGTAAATCATTCACAAAAATTTTCATGATACTCATCTGAGCCTAATACATCACATCACTGTACCATTAAACCATGGTGCTCTAGATTGTTGCTGTATTGACAATAAGGCTCCACTAAAGATTTTAGGTAAGATTGTGCATGATCACATTATTTTAAAGAAAGAACACTTTGGGGGCAGTGAGGAAAATGAATTGGTAAGTAGAAAGAGTAGAATGAGGACCATCCTTCAGCAATTATCAACATCGAAGGGACACATTTCCCTAGAGTGACATGACAGACACCAGGAATTGGCCAGCTCAGTTCTTATTTCCAATCACTTTCTTTTTTCCTAACTCCACTATAGTAGATAATAAAAATAATACCCACTTAACTTGTTTCTCTAGCAATGAGCAGTAGGCCTGTGAGAGTCCAGGCCAGTAACATGTAAACGTTAGTCTGTGCAAGACTTCTAGGAGGGCTTTCGTCATTAAAGGGACATTCTGTTTGTGCTTCCTTTCACCAGTTCTTTCTGCCTTGAATAAGGAGGTGATTCCTGAAATGGCCTAAGAACTTTGTGTCCATAACTTCCAAGAAAATTGCTGAGAGCTGATGTTCTTGAATGGTCTACAGCAGCCTTCCTCCAGGATTCTCACATTAAAAACAAAATGAAAACTCCTATTTAAGTTATTGCATGTTGAGTTCTTTGTTCCTTGCACATAATAGGAGATATTTCTGAATATCAAAGTGGGACTTTTACAAGTTATATGTGAGGGTGTTCTGGTGTATTCCTTTTCTATCCCAGTGAGACATCCTTTTTGTAAATTATTGCTTTAATGACCCACTGTTATAGATGGGAGCATGTTATATCTTCCAGTAGTGATGCGGTAGATGGAAAAAAGCTCAGAAATCATCTGTTGCAAGGTTTTCGGAATAGATCAGGTAAAATGGAAAAGGACAACTCTGCAGCAATAGCAGTGAGGATGTAAAGAAGTGAAATGAAGAGAAGAAATAAATATTGGGAGGAGTAAAAGAAATACAATATTGGGTTTGGAAATTATAGAATTTAAAACATCTGTGGGATATCAATAGATGACATTTAGTAATATTTGGGGAATATGATTCTGAAACACATGAGAGATATTAGACATTCATATGCTGATGTGAAAATCTTTATAATTTAGGTCAGGAGAGTTAAGCTTACTGTCCATAGTCCAAATAACTTCCAAATGAATCCACAGTTTAGTTTTAGCACATTTAAAAAAATTATATAGGTTAACACTTATGGATGCTCATCTAACAGCAAGGAATTTTAGAACTGGGTATAAATATGGAAAAGTTCAGTTCACTTGTCATGTATATATAATGACATATATAAATAAAATGGGAATGGTTTTACTAATTTATTGAGTAAAAGAAACATAATGTGTTCTTACCAGCACTGATCTATGAAATGTGTAAACTAGGTTCATACATGTATTCATACATTTATTAAACAAATAAGCTTATAGTCCAATAGTAAATATAAATTCTAATCAAATAATCACAACTATGATAATCATGAAGCAGGTGATTTAGGAATATGGTGCTTTGAAATGAGAACCTACTTTGAGTAATTTGAACTCTGAAGGAGATGAGACAGTACTTTTTTGAGAAATTTAAAAATTGGCCAAGATCTGAAAGATGGTTAAGAGTTAAACTGGGGCAGGGTATGGAGAGCTCCAGGCATAGAAGACATACTTGCAAATACCTTGGAGTGGGAGGAAACATGGAAATAATAGAAATACAGAGAGCCACCAGTAACAACTGACACTACAGAAATACAAAAGATCATGAGAGATTACTACAAGCAACTCTATGCCAATAAAATGGACAACCTGGAAGAAATGGACAAACTTTTTGACAGGTATAACCTTCCAAGACTGAACCAGGAAGAAATAGAAATTATGGACAGACCAATCACAAGTAATGAAATTGAAACTGTGATTAAAAATCTTCCAACAAACAAAAGCCCAGGACCAGATGGCTTCACAGGCGAATTCTATCAAACATTTAGAGAAGAACTAACCTATCCTTCTCAAACTCTTCCAAAATATAGCAGAGGGAGGAACACTCCCAAACTCATTCTACAAGGCCACCATCACCCTGATACCAAAACCTGACAAAGATGTCACAAAAAAAGAAAACTACAGACCAATATCACTGATGAACATAGATGCAAAAATCCTCAACAAAATACTGGCAAACAGAATCCAACAGCACATTAAAAGGATCATACACCATGATCAAGTGTGATTTATCCCAGGAATGCAATGATTCTTCAATATACGCAAATCAAGCAATGTGATACACCATATTAACAAATTGAAGGAGAAAAACCATATGAGCATCTCAATAGAGGCAGAAAAAGCTTCTGACAAAATTCAACACTGATTTATGATAAAAACCCTCCAGAAAGTAGGCATAGAGGGAACTTACCTGAACATAATAAAGGCAATATATGACAAACCCACAGCCAACATCGTCCTCAATGGTGAGAAACTGAAATCATTTCCACTAAGATCAGGAACAAGACAAGGATGTCCACTCTCACCACTATTATTCAACATAGTTCTGGAAGTTTTAGCCACAGCAAACATAGAAGAAAAAGAAATAAAAGGAATACAAATTGGAAAACAAGAAGTAAAGCTGTCACTGTTTGCAGATGACATGATATTATACATAGAGAATCCTAAAGATGCTACCAGAAAACTACTAGAGCTAATCAATGAATTTGGTAAAGTAGCAGTATACACAGTTAATGCACAGAAATCTCTTGCATTCCTATACACTAATGATGAAAAATCTGAAGGTGAAATTAAGGAAACACTCCCATTTACCACTGCAACAAAAAGAATAAAATACCTAGGAATAAACCTACCTAAGGAGAAAAAAGACCTGTATGCAGAGAACTATAAGACACTGATGAAAAAAATTAAAGATGATACAAATAGATGGAGAGATATACCATGTTCTTGGATTGGAAGAATCAACATTGTGAAAATGACTATACTACCCAAAGCAATCTACAGTTTCAATGCAATCCCTATCAAACTACCACTGGCGTTTTCCACAGAACTAGAACAAAAAATTTCACAACTTGTATGGGAACACAACAGACCCCAAATAGCCAAAGCAATATTGAGAAAGAAAAACGGAGCTGGAGGAATCAGGCTCCCTACTTCAGACTATACTACAAAGCTATAGTAATCAAGATAGTACGGTACTGGCACAAAAACAGAAATATAGATCAATGGAACAGGATAGAAAGCCCAGAGATAAACCCACATACATATGGTCACCTTATCTTTGATTAAGGAGGCAAGAATATGCAATGGAGAAATGACAGCCTCTTCAATAAATGGTGCTGGGAACACTAAACAGCTTCATGTAAAAGAATGACATGAGAACACTCCCTAACACCATATAGAAAAATAAACTCCAAATAGATTAAAGACCTAAATGTAAGGCCAGGCACTATAAAACTCTTAGAGGAAAACATAGGCAGAACACTCCATGACATAAATCAGCAAGATCCTTTTTGACCCACCTCCTAGAGAAATGGAAAGAAAAACAAAAATAAACAAATGGGACCAAATGAAACTTCAAAGCTTTTGCACAACAAAGGGAACCATAAACAAGACCAAAAGACAACCCTCCGAATGGCAGAAAATATTTGCAAATGAAGCAAATGACAAAGGATTAATCTCCAAAATTTACAAGCAGCTCATGCAACTCAATATCAAAAAAACAAACAACCCCATCCAAAAATGGGCAGAAGACATAAATAGACATTTCTCCAAAGAAGATATACAGATTGCCAACAAACGCATGAAAGAAGGCTCAACATCATTAATCATTAGAGAAATGCAAATCAAAACTACAATGAGATGTCATCTCACACCAGTCAGAATTGCAATCATCAAAAAATCCACAAACAGTAAATGCTGGAGAGGGTGTGGAGAAAAGGGAACCCTCTTTCACTGTTGGTGGGAATGTAAAGTGATACAGTCACTATGAAGAACAGTATGGACGTTCCTTAAAAAACTACAGATAGAAATACCATATGACCCAGTAATCCCACTACTGGGCATATACCCAGAGAAAACCATAATTCAGAAAGAAACATGCACCCCAATGTTCATTGCAGCACTATTTACAATAGCCAGGTCATGGATGCATCCTAAATGCACATCAACAGATGAATCAATAAAGAGATGTGGTACATATGTACAGCAGAATATTACTCAGCCATAAAAAGGAACGAAATTGGGTCATTTGTAGACACGTGGGTGAATCTAGAGACTGTCATACAGAGTGAAGTAAGTTAGAAAGAGAAAAATACCATATGCTAACACATATATATGGAATCTAAAAAAAAAAAAAGGTCATGAAGAACCTAGGGGCAGGACAGGAATAAAGACACAGACCTACTAGAGAATGGACTTGAGGACATGGGGAGGGGGAAGGGTAAGTTGGAACGAAGTGAGAGAGTAGCATTTACCAAATGTAAAATAGATAGCTTGTGGGAAGCAGCCACATAGCACAGGGAGATCAGCTCGGTGCTTTGTGACCACCTAGAAGGGTGGGATAGGGAGGGTGGGATGGAGAGAGACACAAGAGGGAAGACATATGGTGATATGTGTATACGTATAGCTGATACACTCTGTTATAAAGCAGAAACTAACACACCATTGTAAAGGAATTATACTCCAATAAAGATGTTAAAAATAAATAAATAAAACGGTCTCAGTATAAGCAGTAAAAGTCTCTCTAAATATTAGCAGCTACTGCAAATCAATAAACAATATTCAGAATGTGATCACTGAAAAGAAAGTCCTGTTTATAACCACATTTTTACAAACAGTTCCCAAAATGCAAGGTTATAATTTTCATCTGTAATACTACCTGAATATTGGAAGATTGGCTACCTGCAGAAGCAATCTTTGAACTATGATTTTTAAACAATACCCTATACTGAAATTAAGGTTTTCAGGTGAGCATGTCATACTGGAAGTTGTCTTAGTTAAAGACGTACAACCGGGGCTTCCCTGGTGACGCAGTGGTTGAGGGTCCGCCTGCCGATGCAGGGGATACGGGTTCATGCCCCGGTCCTGGAGGATCACTCATTGCCGCGGAGCGGCTGGGCCCGTGAGTCATGGCCGCTGAGCCTGCACGTCCAGAGCCTGTGCTCCACAACGGGAGAGGCCACAACAGTGAGAGGCCCGAGTACCGCAAAAAAAAAAAAAAAAGACATACAACCCACATTTGCCAAGAGAGCTCTAAAGCTGCAAAAGGCAGACAACTTCAAGCTATCTTCACAGAATCAAACAAAATTCCAAAATTAATCAGCTAATTATGCCTTGGCTGGCAGCCAGTACATTACGAAATTCAATACATATATATTGGGTATGGGTAGAAGGCTCCAGGTCCTGAAGTACCAAGTGTGGCAAAGAGGACCTTGTGGCAACTCTGAGCTGCTCAAATGGTACCTGTCCTAATCCCACTGAAAGCCCACACCTCTGCCCTGCATCCCCTGTTCTCTTCACCCCTCTTCTTGTCTCCTGTAGCTCTATACGTCCAGGTAATTTCTGGCCCTTAAAAAAGAGTATATGAATCTCATATTCCATTCCCACAACAAGGACGTGATTACTAGAGACCAGCATTAGCTGCTTTTAAAATACTAGTGAGGCAGCCATGGTAACTGGCCTACATGCTTTAATTTCTTACAGTAACGACAAGTCAGTAATATGACTGCGGAAGTCCTTGGTACAGTCATCCTCTTTACTGTTCATCAAAATGTAAGAGACTTGGCTGAAAGGTTCAGGTAACTGAGGAACTAGTCTATTTCAATGACAAGTCATTATATTAAGCACACTTAAAGCTGAATATAGTTATTGGTTTAACTTTGCAGGAGAACAATTTATAGGTCAGTTTGTTTTATAGGTTAATTTGTTTTGCATTTTCTTACCCATCTTCAGCATCTGCCAAACAGCTCTGAATCTTTTAGTGTCACATGAAGCTTTTTTAGAGTTTTCCCCAGTTGTAGAGCTTTCGGAGTAGGCTTACAACTTTTGAGTGAAATATTGTTCCCTGGATCAGAATATGGGTTTACATTTTACTAATAAAGAAATTAAAAGTAGAACTAGTTTTACCAGATTAATCATACACTGTACCATTAGTATGAATGGAATTTAGAGAACACAAAAATTGTATACAATAGTATACATTGTACTGAATGTTCTAGCCTGGGAAACTTGACAAGGAGAAAAAAAGCATCCATATTGGAAAGAAATAAGTAATTCCATCTATACTTGCAAGTACCATAATCTTATATATCGAAAATCCCAAGGAATCCACAAAAACTACTAAATCTAACAAAGAAGTTCAGCAAGCTTGCAGGATACCAGATCATCGGGCAAAAATTAATTATATTTCTATGCATGAATAATGAGAAAGAAATTCTATTTATACTAGTATCAAAAATAATAAAATACTTAGGTATAAATTTAAGAAAAGAAGTTCAAGACTTGAACAGTGAAAACTATAAAATACCATTGGGAGAAATTAAAGAAGATTTAAATAAGTGAAGCAATATTCCATGTTAATAGATTGGAAGACTTGTTAAAATGGCAATACTACCCAAATTCATCTATAGATTCAACAAAATCCTGTCAAAATCTTAAAATTCATATGAAAATGCAAGGGACTCAGAATAAACAAAACAACCTTGAGAAAGAAGAACACAGTTTGGAAACTCATGCTTCCCAATTTCAACACTTTCTGTAAGTCTATAGTAATCAAGGCTATGTGGTACTAGTAGGAATAGACATATAGATCAATGGAATAGACTTGTGAGTACAATTATCCCATACATTTGTGGTCAATTAAATCTTGACAAGAGTGCCAATGAGGAAATGAGGAAAGAATAAGTTCAATTCAATGAGGAAAGAATAAGTTTTACAACTTATAGTGCTGAAGACAACTAGATATCCACATGAAAAAGAAAAAAAGTGATCATCACAGCACATAAAAAAGTAGCTAAAACTGGATCAAAGATCTAAATGTAAGAGTAAAAAGTATAAAACTCTTAGAAGAAAACCTTAGTATAAAAGTTTGTAACCCTGGATCAAGCAATTCATTCTTAGATATGACACCAAAAGCAACCAAAGAAAAAAACAGATAAAATTGGCCTCACTGAATTTTAAAACTTTGGTGCTTCAGAGAACAAAATGAAGAAATTCATAGAATGAAACACATAGCATGGGAGAAAATATCTGCAAGTCATACATCTGATTAGGGGCTAGTACCCAGAATATATAAAAACTATTAGAATGCAACAGTAAAAAGTCCAGTAACTCTATTAAAAATGGACAAAGTATTTCAGTAGAATTTTTTTCAAAGAAGACATACAAATGGATGATAAACATATTCAGCATCATTAGTCATGAGGTTATTACAAATCAAAATCACAGTGAGATACTACTTCACAAATACTAGGATATTTATAATCAAAGGGACAAACTATAACAAGTGTCAGCAATGAGTTGGAGAAATATAAAACTCTCATACGTTGCTGGTCAGAAAGTGAAATAGTACAGCCACTTTTGAAAACAGTTTGGCAGTTCCTCAAAATGTTAAACATAAAGTTACCATATGGCCCAGAAATTCTCATCCTACATATATATCCAAGAGAATTGAAAACATATGTCCATACACAAACTAGTAGTTGAATGTTCATAGCAGTAATATTCATAAAAGCCAGAAAGTGAAATAACACAAATGTCCATCAACTGATGAAGGGACAAATAAAATGCAACATATCCATACAATAGAATAGTATTATGCCAAAAAAAAAAAAAAAGTATGACGCATGCTACAACATGGATGAACCTTTAAAACATTATGCTAAGTGAAGGAAGCAGACAAAAAATGCCACATACTGCATGATTCTTTTTATGTGAAGTGTTCAGAATAAGCAAACCCATAGATACAGAAAGTAGATTATTGCTTCAAAAGCCTGGAGGGGATGAAGAGTGACTGCTAATGGGCATGGGTGATAAATATCGGGAATTTAACAGTTGCCACAAGTACACTACTCTGTGAATATACTAAAAACCACAAACTTGCACACTTTAAAAGGGTGGATATTTTAGTATGTGAGTTATATTTCAGTTTTTTAAAAACTGCAGCTCTTGGAGCCAATACTAAAGGAGTCAGCAAGAATGCTACTTTGGGAATTTGGGAGAGACTGTACCTAACCAATCGCTAAAGCACTATTTTGGGCTATTTTGAAGTTAACACAACAGGGGGCAGCAAATAATGCTGAGCTGGAGAGAAATTATAGCTTTAAGTCACCCCTTTCTCTTGGCTAAAAGAGCTGAGTTACTCTTGAATGAGAAAGGAGTGAACCTCTTCATCTACTATATAATGCTGTTGGTATTGAAACATTGAAATATTGAATAAAACAAAATAACCATATATTAAATGCTGTAACAGTGAAACAGGAGGAAAGGGGTCAGGGCACAATCTTTGAAAGAATGACATAAACTGAGGACATGACATAAACTGATTAGAACCAAATAGGTCCAAGATGGGGGACGAGTTGACTTCCACTAGACCTTGAGCCTTAGTATATGCTCATTGTAACACATCAGCAAGCTAAATGACACACGCACAGTTCCAAGGCCTATCATAAAGGTCAAAAAGTGGGCAGTGGCCCAATTCCTGGAAATCCCTACCACTTCCCCAAAATAGCTGGAATATGCCTCCCACTCATTAGTCTATGAACCTACCCACCCCCATAAAAACTGACAACCCCATACGCTGGTGCCACTCTCGCCTTCTGAGATGGCCCACACTCTGTCTATGGAGTGTGTTTCTCTCTAAATAAATCCACTTCTTACCTATCACCTTGTCTTACTGAATACTTTCTGCGATGAGACATCAAGAAACTGAGCTTCGGGCTTCCCTGGTGGCGCAGTGGTTGGGAGTCCGCCTGCCGATGCGGGGGACACGGGTTCGTGCCCTGGTCCGGGAAGATCCCACATGCCGTGGATGCGGCTGGGCCCGTGAGCCATGGCTGCTGAGCCTGCACGTCCGGAGCCTGTGCTTCGCGATGGCAGAGGCCACAACAGTGAGAGACCTGCGTACCGCAAAAAAAAAAAAAAAAAAAGAAAAGAAACTGAGCTTCATTAAGTTCTGAGACCAGGGGTGTGATCTCAATTAAAAGACCATGGATTCAAGTCTCAATCTGAGTTACATGGTTTCAACAGGACATGAATACAACCTGGTACTGTGAGGGTTCAGAACAAGCCTCCCCAGTATGCATCACTTTACATGAGGATTATTTTGAGCTAAAGGCAATTGAGATCCTGTGAGTTCAAGACAAACCCCATCTTTAACCAGCCAGAAGAATTTAAATTGGGAATTTTTCCCAGAAAAGATTTATCACTGAAGATAAATTTTATATAAGTGGCCCCCCCTAAATAGCAGGGCAAACATCTAATTACTAAACATCTGCTCTTCTTATCATCCTGTGAATAACCCTCCCTTCCTTAGAAGCCCCAGGCCCCTATTCTATTCCTTAGCTCAGGATGGCATGTATGCTTCATTTTACATTTCTGTCCTGGAACCTCTCACGTATGTGGGGTTCCCATATGTACAAAATTAAATTTGATTTTCTCCTGTTAATCTGTCTTATGTCAATTTAATTCTTAGACCAGACAGAAGAACCTAGAAGGGCAGAGAAAAGTTTTCTTCCTCCCCAGCAGTTTTATCTTTCAAAGACCTCACAGCCTAGAAGGTAAAGCAGATCTTGTTAAAAGCATAAACATTCTATGTCCTTGCAAAATTGTTTGCATGTCTGCATCACTACTCTCCAATATATAGCAAAGGTCCTAAGACTGTCATGAAACAATTGGAGTTGAAGCTGATGTGCACTTTACACTGAGGAGTTCCAATAACAAAATCTATCTCAAAGTCCCAGAATGGAAGAGAAACAGACAATGAGAGGAATCTGGCAATATCCAATTTTTAGATGGCTTGTGATGGCAATGCTGAGGTAGAGAGTATAATAGTGTGTGTGTGGGGGGGAAGCCTTCTGGGTATCAGGGGCAGAATTCCAGTCTCTAGAAACACTTGAAAGAAAACGTGTACAAAATGATCCCCCAAATACATGAATTACCAAGCTAGGAAGCAAGGCAATAACTCAGAGATAGGAAGGCGAGAGGGTGACCTAGCTACTTGAATCTGCATATGAGGTCAAAATGAGCCTAGTGTTAAACCTTATTCGCCTAAGCTACTAACGTCAAGCTACATGAAAAATCATGTCTTATTGCTATTATTTGTCGCTCCTTCATCAGCTGAGAGGCTTGGAACAGAGCGGACACTCAATAACTTTATTGAATAAGTGAAAGAATGAAATGACCCCAGCTCTGACAGGGGGATTTAGGGGCAAAAACCTAAGTCAACCACAATACTTGACTATCTTTATGTAGCCAGGTCTTTTAATGACATTAATAGCTTTCACAAGGTCAATAAACATAGTGTGGAAAATTATTCCTTAATTTCTGCAAATTACTACCGAGAATTAAGTCATTCAATTACCCTTCAATGTGGCCTCAGGCTTCACTGTAATTCTAGAAGAATAGTTCGCAAAGAGGTTCCAAGGCTAATGCAAGCAATCTAGCCAAGATTCCTCCTTCAATAGAGCATCCTAAATGCTGCTTACCTACAGGCATAGGCTATTAGAAGAACATCCAAAGTAAAATTCATCCTATTGTGTTTGTCAAATTCCTTGTATTTACAAAATTATAGCAATTGTCAGTAACCAAATATTTACTTAGGTGCTCATTGAAGTATTTGTATCATATTGATAATGTCTTGGACTGCAGTTTGTAATTTATCTAGATTTTAGTATCACAACATAAACTTCTTAGTATGTATTTTTTGTTGGAATCACAAAGGTTGAGGGCACATTTAAAATGCATTATTTGATTATTGGTGAAACACTCCTTGATATTTTGATCAAATTTCTTTGACTGGTTATACTGATATGAGAAAATCCATGGGAGTTATGGCTACCGAGCAACTGATATCCTGGTTTCTACTTGCTGCATAATGTCATAATAAACAGGAGATAATAAAGTTTTGATTACTATCATTCTCAGTGAGAATTTATTCCTCTAATAAAATGTTTAAAGACCAGGAAATTGAATAATTTTCTTTGATGTATTAAAATTATTCCTACATGGGAAATTACCATGTTTTCATTCAACAAATTTGTATTATGTGTCTACTAGGTGGCAGGCACTTAGTGGTATAAGAGAGGAGAAACAGAGAGCATATTATCCAGAATGGTGTATTTTTAACAATGTTTAAGATCTGTTGAACATCATGGTTGTTAAAAACATGATGAAAAGATTTTCAAAGAAGCACGGCATAAAAAAATCTCAGACTTTGTTTTACAAACAGCAGTAATATTTTACAAGGCATGTAGATGAGATAATCAAATTTTTAAAATCTTTTATTTTTTTAATGTTTTACTCCTGACCAACGAACAGTGCCAGGTACTTATGAAACAGGAGGGAAGGAGGCAGGGCACAATCTTTAAAAGAATGACATAGCCCAAGGACACAACATAAACTGATTAGAACCAAATAGGTCCAAGATGGCTGTTGAGTTGACTTCCACCAGACCTTGAGCCTATTAGTATACACTCATTGTAACACATCAGCAAGCTAAACGACACACCCATAGGCATCATGACAGTTCCCAGGCAGACCACAAAGTTCAAAAAGTGGGCGGTGGCCCAATTCCTGGAAATCCTCGCCTTCCCCAAAATACCTGAAATACTCCTCCCACTCATTAGCCTACGAAATCACCCATCCCTATAAAAACTGACAACCCCATACCCTGGTGCCACTCTCACCTTCTGAGATGGCCCACACTGTCTGTGAAGTGTGTTTCTCTCTAAATAAATCCACTTCTTACCTATCACCTTGCCTCTCACTGAATTCTTTCTGAGATGAGACATCAAGAACCTAAGCTTCATTAAGTTCTGAGACCAGGTGTGTGACCTCAGTTGAAAGACTGTGGGTCCGAGCTTCCCTGGTGGCGCAGTGGTTGGGAGTCCGCCGGCCGATACAGGGGACACGGGTTCGTGCCCCGGTCCGGGAGGATCCCACAAGCCGCGGAGCGGCTGGGCCCGTGAGCCATGACTGCTGAGCTTGCGCGTCCGGAGCCTGTGCTCAGCAACGGGAGAGACCACGACAGTGAGAGGCCCGCGTACCGCAAAAAAAAAAAAAAAAAAAAAAACAACTATGGGTCCAAGTCCCAATCTGAGTTACATGGTTTCACTTAGACATTTTTGTTTCAGTCCTCCCCTGGGCTTGTTCCTCTCTCTGTTAGAAGCCGGGTGAGAGCTCTCATGACATTTTCCTATATCCCTGCACAAAAGTAAGTGTCATAAACACTGGAATAATTTTTTATGACATGGCATATTTGTTGCCTATTACCAAGGCACTAATCAAGTTTTCTTTTTGTATTATCTGTCCATTAACACATTCAGAATCCCTCAGAACAGAAAGAAAAGCAAATAACTAAAAGGCAATTTATGAGTATATTTCATACTATAAATGTACAGTGCCATGAATATACTACAAACCAATAAAAATCTTAAATAAATGGTTTACTCTTTTAAGGAAGCTTTCAGTGAACACTTTTGAAAGATAAAAATTACTGAAATTCAATCATGTACATAAATATGGATTTTCTTATTTTGAGTTTGCTTAGTATATGTTCTCACAACTCACAAGTTCCCTAGAACTTTTTGAATCTGTATTTACTACATAACAAAGCATCGAGCTACTTGTGAAAGAGCATCAGACTAAGAGTCAGGGGTTCAAGTCTGTGCCCACTTGAGCATGTCTTTCACTTCTCTCCACCTAGTCTGTGATGGTTAATTTTACATGTCAATTTGACTGGGCTATTATGCCCAGATAGTTGGTAAAACATTACTTCTGGGTGTGTCTGTGAGGATGGTTCCAAAGAGATTAGCATTTGAATTGGAGAACTGAGCAAAGCATGTGGCCTTCCCCAATGTGGGTGGGCATTGTCCAATTCCTTGGGGGCTCAAACAGAACAAAGTGTGGAGAAAGGGTTAATTCCCTCACTCTCCCTTTGAACTGGGACATCCATCTTCTCCTGTCCTTGGACTTTGGCACTCCTCAAACCTTTGGGCTCAGACTGAATGACACCAGCTTGCAGAGGGCAGTTTGTGGGACTTCTTAGTCTCTATAATCACATAAAACAATTCCTATAGTAAATCTCTCTTTCTCTTCTTTCAGCAGGATATATATCTCCTACTGGTTTGGTTTCTCTAGAGAACCCTAATATATAGTCCAAGGGAATTGTACTATTGATAGATGCATGCTCAACTTTCTTCCATTTCTAAAATGTTATGATACATCATGATGCAACAGCTACTTCCTTTATGTTAGAAACTTTTTGTTATGACCTAGAGCATAAAGGTAGGATTTACTAAAATTAATCATCTGGTGCCTTCTTGATGTAATATAAGCTATTCATAGGAATCATTTCTAGTCTCTGTCACATGCACAGTTCTAAATAGAGTTTTTCCTAATTGCCAGATATTCAAAGGGCTTCAGTAACATGGGGGCTGTGCAATTCTACCTGCAGTGCAATTTAGTCATCAATATTCTGGCCCGCTTTTTGGGGGTGTCCAAATGAACCTAGGCTTCTTTTCCCTTATATCATTGTAAAGGATTGTAGGGCCAAAGTTTAACTTAAAGGATAAATACTCTCTCCTTTAAATAGAAAGTGATATTATAATTGTTGAGACACTTATCATGTTTGCTATCTCTATCAATTTTTTTTTACGTCCTGTTGAATAATCCTTTCAGCCATGACCCGGAGGACGATAAAGTCTAAACATAAAGTTTGTAAGTTTATAGTTACATTGAGGATATAGCATTCATCCTGATGTAGATTCATAGCCTCAGATAATTGTAAAAACATTTACGTGAGAAAGCTTCTCAAGGATTCTTAACAGGCTATTTATGCGAGAAGCTATTGCAAAAAGTGACTCTACATGGCTCGGGACAATTACTTGATTCATATCAATGGAGGTGGAATAGAATCACGTGGAAGATGTAGCACTATAGTTGTTTGCACTGAAACCTTATAGTCCTTCTCACCCTACTCCAAAGAGTGCCATGATGATTGACTATTTAGTTCAACACTAGTATCTGCTTTCCTCAAAATACCTAGGCATTCAAGATGTGATAATTTAACTATTTGCAAGTGTTTACATTCCTGTCTTTGACACACTGTGTCAAAGGGCTTGCTGCTCCCAGAATTTCCAGCTTGCCCTTCCTGCCTGAAGTCTTCTACTGTCTCCCCATCCCTCACAAACACCCACTTATCTTACTTCTCTGCCCCCATCTGCAATTAAGACTGTACACTCCTTTTCGTCTCCCCCTTCTCTTCCCATTAGTAGAAATAAAATCACAGCACTTGTACCTTACTGGATACCTGCCTTCCTCTTCATAATGGAAGGCTCCCAATCCAGAAAAGGAATTGTGCCACCTTTCATAGTATCCTAAGCCTAGCTCAACAGCTGGCACATGGAAGGCACTCAACTAATATTTCTGAATATCTTTATTCTATAAGTTGTAAAACTGAGACTCACAGAGAAGTAGCTTGTCTAAAGCCATTCAGCTGATTTGCTGATAGCTGAGTCTCCATTCTTGTAGGTTTATCAATCTTTCCACCTAACCAGGCCACGTAAGGCAATGTAGTTGGCCCATGTACATTCCAGTTATTTCACTTATTCCATTTTCTTTTATCTTCTCTAAAATAATATCTTAAACAGACTTTCTCCCTGAACTCCTGTATACCAAAACTTAAAATCATCCACGGATGTACCACCTTTGCCCCTACTCTCTGGTGTGCTCGTTTTGCACACTTAAGCATCTTGCCTGTGCTCTCAGAGCTAAGGAGTCTCCCTATTCTAATTGCCTGAGTGTCTGCCCCATGGCCATTAGCCATATAATCCCAAAGCAGCCAGAAAGCAAAATTTCACTTACCACATATTTTATCTTTATTGATACACAGTGTGATTATACCTCTGAAGAGGTAATGCTCCAGAAATATTAGGTATGTTCATATGAGATCTATGAGCCATTTCAAATGATAAAAAAAAAGTACCACTTTATGGAATTCGAACCAGTCCATTAACTTTGCATTGCATAGAACTATCAGGTAGGATTTTTAATTGAACAGGCTTGAATTTTTTAGTGGCTATTTCTTCCTTTCTATATTAAAATCTCACCCTTATTGCCTCTGAGTATACAAACATGATACATATACAAACATTCCACTTAATTAAAACCAGAAAGCCCATTCACTTAATTAGTTAGTATGAATAAAGCACCCTTTGGAAAAGATGCTACCAACTTTTGCCACTTTAGGAAAGCTATTTAACAAGTAATGGCAAATCTTTGACTCTGTTTGGCTTTCTATAAATTGTGTTCTGAAATGTGTCAACATTTACATGCACACATACTTCAGATGCCACACAGGATTTTTAAACAAATTTATAGCATATATAACCAGAAACTGTCATTTGCCGGAAAAGAAAACCGAGTAAAGAAAATGTCTTGATTGTTCTTTTCAAATTTCCTTTGTAGTTTAATAATAAGACCTAATGAGAAATGAACATCAGACAAGCTTCTAAATACTTCACATGAACTATTGTGTCAGTTCTTACAACAGTATTATATGAGAATGTTCCCATTGCCTCCACATATAGATGAGGAAACTTAGGCACATACAGGTTAAGTAATTTGGGTATGTTTTCATAGCTAGTAAATGGTAGAACTTGGATTTGCGCCCAGGGAATCTTGATTTCAAAATCCATGCACTTATTCATTGATCTATATAAGCCTGTTAGTCAAATCAAGTGAGAACTGTGTATTTCATTTGAAAACATCTTTGCCCAGCTACGCTCAGGTATTTGTAATTACTCTAGATATCTGTCCCATGGCCATTACTGACAGAAATGTTGTCACTATTCAAAAGTGAATCTTTCTGGGATTCATAAATCTATTGGATATTACTACTCAAATACTCTGTTATTGCTAATTTCTTTGCCTGATTTTAAGGAATTCATTGTATATATTTTTTATTTCCTCAATATTTTAATACTATGGAAGTTTAGGAATCTGCCCCAAATAAGAAAATTGGTAGACTAGAAATCTGAGAAAATGAAATAGCTTATAAGACACCCGTGAGCTGAAGCTATATATTAAATTTGCTACAGCTACTCTTAGGAATTTATTAACTACTGTATCATTCAAAGTTTAAGCAGAATAGTGATCTGACTTTCCAGTCTATCGTGCATTAGGAACAGAAACCAGAAGGAAATGAATGAGCAAAGTAAAAGTGATCACTTAGTACTAAAGAAGAAAGCCTGGCTACACAAAAACTGACATGGATTTATGTTATTACAATGTTTAATGATAAAGATTCAAAACAATGACCCATGTTATCAATAAAGGGCTAAAATGTGCTGTCTCAATAATTTAGAAAAAAATATATATTATATAAAGTAATATATTGTGGACAAATGTAATTTAAATGGACTAAAATTTTTTAAATAGTTTATGAGGAGAAATTTGTAAAAATTACATATATGACATATATAGTTTAAAAAAACTTATCTAGATGAGGCATTACTATAGATTCCTATGGTCAGATGAATTGCTACCAATTTGTGTATTGTATATTGATCACAGAAAAATTTTATAGACATAGCACTCTGTCTTTTAATTCTTTTCATTTTCCTCACAGAGTGTAGAATAATTTACTGTATATAAGCTAAAACAACTTTCTTGTCCCTCTCACCCATTACCATGACTTCCATCTACTCTGTCCATCACCTGAAGCTGAGTCAATCCTACTTGTAAGCTGTTTATTTGGAACTCTTTTTTGTTGTTGTTCTGTTCTTAAATACTATGCTCTCTTTCGCTCATTTGTCTGCTAATACCTGAAACTCCTCAGGAACATTGCCATAAATACTAGGAATAAAGGTGAACCAATCAAGAGCCAAATTCTAATGGATAAGCATTAAGTGTCTACTGTGATAAAACTTTCCTAGGTGTTGTCGGGGATTTGCATATTGTGATAACACCTTACGTATCAGAAATACATAAAAGTGGCACAAGCAACCAGGAAACACATCATCTTCCTCTATAACTGATTAATTTCTATTGGATAGGAATCTGTTATTGACAAAGACAGGATTAAAGTAAGCGTTCAATCTTTGGAAATAGGCAAGTCATTACCTTAATCTACAGCATATGATTAAGCATAGACACATGATTAAATATTTCAAGTCAGTTTAACTGCTAATGTGAAAAAGCTGTAAAAGTGGAAGGATGTTTCCTAAATGTCCAGGCAATACAAATACAGAAAGGATAAAAACAAAACAAACAAAAACCAAAACAACAACAACAAAAATGGCGGGGGATGATAAAAGGCAAGATGAAGAGGAAAGGAAATCAGGTAAGAAAATTAGTGGAAAAATCTGAGAAAGGAGAAATAGAAGAGAATAGAATGAATCAAAGACAATTAGAGTGGAGAGGAGAAATTAGCTTTAGGAAAAGTAAATTCCGAGATATGCATTTGGACCATTTACAATTCCATTTGGGGTGGGTTTAAACAAATGGCAAATGTCCATTAAATAACCTTGAATATTTTAACATTTTAGATCTAATAAGGTCAGAGAAGTAGTAAACTTAATTTTTGTCTTAAAAATTTATAATAATATACAAGTGTAACTGAGATATATATTAATGTGGCTTTCTCATATGCATTTTAGTCTGCATAACCCTCTCCTTTATTATCTAAAGTCACCTGTCTGAGTGTGAGAAGGATGAATTAAAAATTTTTAAACTGCAATTCACATAATAATAATAACAATAGTAATGACCAAGAAAACGCTTTAAAAGTATTTTTTAATTATTCTGTGCCATGTACTGTCTTCAATGCTTTGCATGTGCAGTATACTATAGATTGGCACATTCAGTATCTATTCCAGCTTCCCTCTAGCGTGCGTTATCTGTGCTGAGAAGTTAAAATTACACTTTAGATCCTCTTATAGTTAGGATTCTAGATTTGATTTAGCATCCACCCGTCATATATTCTCATACATGATTTGAATTTGAAACAGCAAAGTGGGATGAGATGCAGAGTATGAGGTTCCATTTTTGTTATCCGCAGCAATATGGCCCTGTGTTTAATGACCACTTGATTGGGAGACTACCTTAGTAATATTAACAGTTTCCTGATTGTGGCAAAGGAGAGTAATTTGGGGGTAAACAAATTCCATATTTTGAGCCCTGGAGCTGAATCCTGCAGTATGATTCTGAAGATTAAGAATCGTTCTGAAATTTGGCCTGAAGCCAGTTCCTTTCCTTCAATGGTATTTTTAGCCAGTAAATATCTGGCAATAAATCATTTTCTTTGTAGGTTTGGAAAAGTTGTCTGTGTTGTCTGCAACTAGCCCCATCCAAATACATCATATGAGAAAGAAAGGGTTAACACATTCTCTGACAATCAAAGTAGAATTTTTCAAGTTCAAAGTGAAACAGTAGGCTTGATAGTCAGGTTTTCTCAAGAGACAAAATAAAATTCAAATTTATTTGCCTCTCTAATGTAATGATGGGGTTTAGGACATGCTGTCCCAAAATATGGCACCTTGGCATATTGAAAATCTTAAACTGAAAGAATTTGAGGAAATAGCAAAAGCAAGAAGGTCACTCTGACCTCCCACCACTCACCCTTCTTCCCTGAAAGCAAAAGATAAATCTCCATGTGAAAGGTACACTCCCTGTACTAGGAGAAAATAATACATTCTTATCACCAGAGACAGGAAATTTGGGGCCAAGAAATCTGTACAAAAAAAACCTTGTTAAATTTACCCTTATCTTCCTAGTTACCTCTTGACCATTTACTATCCCTAGCCCAAACCCCTTTGTCTTGTCAATTTTTCAAAAATGTATCATTTCTTTGTATACAAGGTATAAGAGCTTCTTGCCCGGTCACTATATTGCATCTTTATTCTCTCATAAGGCCCCCATGTACATACAAAAATTCAGTAAAATGTGTATGCTTTCCTCCTGTTAATCTGTCTTTGTCAGCTTAAATTTCAGACCTGGCTAGGGACTCTGACAGGGTCAAGTAAAACTTTTTTCTCCCCTATAGTAACAAGAAGCAGACTAGACCACTTCCTGATAGAAAGAAGAAGAATAAGGTGTTGAAGAAAGGAAGAAACTAGTGTCCACAACAGCACTGTGATTGATGGGAAAAGAAAGGAGATCCAAGTAAGAGACCAGAGCTTGGAACCTATGTGTTTCAGTCTCCTCTCTCCGTGTTTGATCCCAGAGTGGAGCATCGGGTAAGATCATGAAATGTAAAGGCAGGGCCTTTGTCTCACTTTACATCTGGAATTCTGGAAAGAGATTCCTTTGAAGTTTGCCCTATAATAAAATCTTGGGAGTGGGCATGTCAAAGAGATTCTTAATGAGAAGCTAATTAAACTAGGAGGGGAAGAGTGTGGCTTTCCTGAGCACATGTGATATTGTGATTATAATAAATATATATTTGGTCTTTGTCCCTGTTCCTTACATAAAGCTCCTAAAACCCTTGGAATTTCCTAAGTGATAAGAGCAATAAAGATGCCTTTGTTATTCAACACTTAAGTCCCTTTCAACCACACTTGAGTTTATGTTAATGAGATGACTTTTGGAAAGACCCTAAGGGTCTGAGCTGTTTGCCAGGGGAACCAAATTCAGGACTGGGTGGTTGGAACTTTTAGCTCCAGCTCCTCACCTTGCCCCCTACCCCCCACCCCAGTTCCAGGGAGGGAATTGGAGATGGAGGTTGAATCAATCACCAATGGCCAATGATTTAACCAATTATGCCTACAATATAAAGTCTGCTTAATAGTCCCAAAGGACAGGGTTAGGAGAGCTCCTGGGTTACTGAACACTTGGTGGTGCAGGGAGAGTGGCATGCTTGGGAATGGGCATGGAAGCTCCTCGCCCCTTCCCTTATACGTTGTCCTATGTATCTCTTTCATCTGGCTCTTCCTGAGTTATATCCTTTTATAATTAACCAGTAATCTAGTAAGTAAAATGTGTAAAAAAATTAGTAAACAGGAACCTCAATTAAACAGAGTTGGGAGACCATACCATTGTATCCCCACAGCGATAGCAAAGCCCAAGAGGAAGAAAAACTGACTTCCTCTTCTTGCCTGGCAAGAGATCAGCCAATGAGAGACCGTCAAAACTCAACCAATGAAAAGCCACTATACTTCAAACTCTTAATTCTTCCAATGGACTCTCTGTTTACTAAAGCCCTCCAAACTTCCTTTTTCCTCTAAAAGAGAATTCTCCTGTCCATTTTTACTGGGGACATTGCTTGCCATGTTTGCAGACCCCAAATTGCAATTCTTTGCTGATCCTAAATAAACTCTTTTTTTTTTTTTTTTTTCCTGGAGAAATAACTGGCAGTCTATTTGTTTTGTTTTTCTGAGTTCTGTGAGCTACTCTAGCAAATTAAGGGAATCCAAAGTTGCATACAGGGACCTTTGATTTATAGCTGGTCAGTCAGAAGCACAGGTAATAGCCTGGACTTGGTGACTGGCATCTGAAGTGTGTGTGTGTGTGTGTGTGTGTGTGTGTGTGTGTGTGTGTGAAGGGGACAGTCTTGTAGGACTGGTCCCTTAGCCTGTAGGAGCTGATGTTACCTCCAGGGAGATAGTATCAGAATTGAATTAAATTGTAGGACACCCAGCTGGTGTCCTGAGAGTTGGAGAGCTGCTTAGTATGGGAAAAACTACCACACGTTTGATGCTCAGAAGTGGAGTATTCAGAGTAGAAGAGACACACAGAAGAGACTGTTTTTCCCTTACAGTACTTCTTAAGTCCTTCATGGTGTGAATGAGACTCAAATGCTATTGTGTATCATAAAGTGGGACTATACAAGAGAACTTAGCTGACAGCCAGGAAGCATGCCATGTGGGCTACTGTAGCAAAGCATGAGGTTAGACTATAGCAGGAACTTTGGTATGGACTGGTTAAGCTCTGTGCCAGATGAAGGGACATGGCGAAGTCATCTCTTCACATGCTTATTTGCCCTCTGTATCTCTTCTTTGGTGAGGTATTTAGTAAGGTCTTCGCCCATTTTTTAATTGGGTTGTCTGTTTTCTTATTGTTGAGTTTTAAGTATTCTTTGTATATACTGTATAACAGTCCTTTATCAGAAAGGAGGAAATTATATTCTTTTGCAAATATTCTCTCCCAGTCTGTGGCTTGTCTTCTTATTCTCTGGACATTGTCATTTTCAAAGCAGAAGTTTTAAATTTTAATTAAGTCCAGCTTGTCAATTATTTCTTTCATGGATTTCACATTTAGTGTTGTTATCTAAAAAGTCATCATCATACCCAAGGCCACTAGGTTTTCCCTGTGTTATCTTCTAGGAGTTTTATAGTTTTGTGTTTTATATTTAAGTCCATAACCCAGTCTGAGTTAATTTTTGTGAAGAGTATAAGGTCTGTGTCTAGATTCATTTTTTTGTGTGCAGCTGTCCAGTTGTTCAGCGCTATTTGTTGAAATGACTATCCTTGCTCCATGGTATTGTCTTGGCTCCTTTGTCAAAGATCAACTGACTACATCTTGGGTCTATTTCTGAGCTGTCTGGTCTGTTCCCTTTTTTTGGTTCATCCATTGTTTTACCAATACCACACTCTATTTCTGCAGCTTTACACTAAATCTTGAAGGTGGGTATCGTCATTCCTCAAACATTGTTTTCTTTGCCATCAATATTGTGTTGACTATTCTGGGTATTTTGTTTCCCCATACAGACTTTAGAATCAGTTGGGATATCCACAAAATAACTTGCTAGGTTTTTTATTGGAATTGCATTAAATCTATAGATCAAGTTTAGAAGAACCTGATGTCTTGATAATATTCAGTTTTCTTGTCCATGAACATGGAATATCTCTCTCCATTGTTCAGTTCTTTGATTTCTTTCATGAGAGTTTTCAGTTTTTCTTATGCAAATCTTGTACATGTTTTGTTAGATTTATACCTAAGTATTTCAGTTTTGGGAGGGGTGCTATTGTAATTAGTATGGTGTTTTTAAATTTGAAAATCCACCTGTTCATTGCTGACATACTGAAAAACAATCAATTTTTGAGTATCAACCTTGTATCCTGCAACCTTGCTATAATTGCTTATTAGTTCCAAGTGGGGTTTGTCTGTCAATTCTTATTGATTTTCTACATAGATAATCATGTCATCTGTGGACAAAAGCAGGTTCATTTCTTCCTTCCCAATCTGTGCTTTTATTTTCTCTGCTTGTCTTACTGAATTAGCTAGAAATTCCAATACAGTATTCGGTAAGAATTGTGAGAAAGACATCATTGTCTTGTTCTTGATCTTAGTGGGGAAGCAAGTTTCTCACTGCTAAGTTTCATATTAGCTGTCATTCTTTGGCAGATTTTTTTCCATTTGAGAAAGTTCCTCTCTATTCCTAGATTACTAAGTGTTTTTAATCATGAAGAGGTGTTGGACTTTGTTGAATGCTTTTTCTGCATCTACTGATATGAACATGTGATTGTTTTTCCTATTGATGTGATGTATTACCTCCATTGATTTTTGAATATTGAAACAGCCTTGCATACCTGGATAATCCCGCTTGGTTGTGGTGTATAATTCTTTTTATACATTTTTGAATTTCATTTGCTAATATTTTGTTCAGAATATTTGCTTCTATGTTCAGGAGAGATACTGGTCTGCAGTTTTCTTTTGTTGTAATATCTTTGTATGGTTTTGGCATTATGGTAATACTGGCATTATAGAATGAGTTAGAAAGTATTCCCTTTGCTTCTATCCTCTCAGAGAGATCACAGAGAATTGGTATAATTTCTTCCTTCCAAATGATAATATTTGGTAGAATTCACCACAGAAACTGTTTGGACCTGGTGCTATCTGTTTTGGAAGGTTAATTATTTGATTCAATTGCTTTAACAGTTATCGGCCTATTTAGATTGTCTATTTCTTCTTGTGAGGGTTTGTGCAGCTTGTGTCTTTCAAGAAATTGGTTCATTTCATCTAGGTTATCAAATTTGTGGGCACAGAGTTCTTCAGAGTATTCTTTTATTATCCTTTTAATAAGATCTTTAGTGATGTCCCCTCTTTCATTTCTGATATTAATAATTTGTGTCCTTTTTTTCTTAGTTATCCTGACTACTGTCTTATCTATTTTACTGATCTTTTAAAGAACAAACTTTTAGTTTCACTGATTTTCTCTACTGATTACCTTTTTCAAATTTATTGTATTCTGCTTTAATTTTTATTACTTCTTTTTTTTCTATATACCTTGGATTTAATTTGCACTTCTTTTTATAGTCTCCTAAGATGGAAACCTAGATTGTTTATTTTAGATCTTTTTTCTTTTCTAATACCATTGATCTTTTGATCTTTGAACAACATGTGTTTGAACAGCATGGATCCACGTATACTTGGATTTTTTTCAATAAATACATACTACAGTACTACACAATCTGCAGTTGGTTGAATCCACAGATGCAGAACCATGGATGTGCATCCACAAATATGAAAGGCCAACTGTAAAGTTATACACAGATCTTCAACTGCACATGACGTTGTCTGCATTGTTCAGGGTCAACTGTATCTAGTGTCTAATTAATGTCTGCATTGTTCAGGGTCAACTGTATCTGTAGCAATGCTACAAATTTTCCTCTAAGCACTTGCTTACACTGCATCCCACAAATTTTGATAAGTTGTGTTTTCATTTTCATATAGCTCATATTTTAAAATTTATTTTTATATTTATTCTTTGCCTCTTGTTATTTAAATGTGTACGTTTTGGCGTATTTCAGTTATCTTTCTGTTATTTATATATACTTTAATTCTACTGTCGTCTAAGAACAGCCATTGTATGATCTATTTTCTTCTAAATTTTCTTAACATGTGCTTATAGACCAGAATGTGATCTATATTGGTGAATGTTGCATATGAGCTTGAAAAGATTGTGTATGCTGCTGCTGTTGGATGAAGTAGTCTGTAGATAACAATTATATTCAGCTGGCTGATGATGTTGTTGAGATCAACTATATCCTCACTGATTTGCTGCCTGCTGGATCTGTTAATTTTTGTTAGAGGGATGTGAAGTCTCCAATATGACAGTAGATTCATCTGTTTCTCCTTGCAGTTGCATTAGTTTTTGTCTCGTGTGGTTTGACACTCTATTGTTAGGCACATACATACACACTAAGGATTGCTATGTCTTCTTGGAGAATTGACTCCTTTATCACTATGTGATGCCCTCCTTTACCTCTGATAATTTTCCTTGCTTAGAAGTCTGCTCTATCTGAAATTAATAAAGCTACTCCTGCTTTCTTTCCATTATTTTTTATCATGGTTCTTTTTCTCCATCCATTTACTTTTAATCTATATGTGACTTTGTAGCTAAAGTGGGTTTCTTGTAGACAACATATAGTTGGGTTCTGTTTTTGATCCTATGGTAATCTCTGTCTTAAATTGGTGTATTTAGACCATTTGACATTCAAAGTGATTATTGATATATTTGAATTTATATCTGCCATATGTTATTGATTTCTGATTTTTGCCTTTGTTTGCATTTGTTCTTTGTTCCTATTTTTCTTTTTTGTCCTTTTGTGGTTTTAGTTGAGAATTTTATATGACTTCATCTTCTTTCTTAACATACTTTAAAAACTTTTCTTTAGTAGTTGCTCTAGAGTTTGAAATATACATTTACAACTAATTCACATCCATTTTCAAATAACACTGTATCACTTCAAGGGTAGGGCAAGTTTCTCATGACAAAATAATCTTAACTCCTCCCTTCTGTCCCTTGTATCAATGCTGCCATTCATTTAACTTAAATATAAGCTTACATAAGCATATGTACACATATATGGCATACATAACAGTTATTATTTTGAACAAACTGCTCTCAGATCAGTTAAGAAAAATAAGAATTTTAATTTTAGCTTCACTTATTACTTCTTCAATGGTTATGTTTTATGTAGATCCTAGTTTTTGACCTATATATTTTTGTGTCTAAGAAGTTCTTTTAATGTTTCCTGCAAGGCAGGTCTACTGATAACAAATTTCCTTAGTGTTTGCTTGAGAAAGTCTTTTTTCACCTTCACTTCTAAAGAGTAATTCTGTGGAGTACATAATTCTAGGTTAGTGTTTGGTTTTCTCTCAATACTTTAAATTTTTTATTCCACTCTCTTCTTCCTTGCATGTTTTCTGAGTTTAACTATGAAGTAATTTTTATTTTTGTTTCTCAAAAATAAAAGGTGTTTTATTTTTCCTCTGTCTTCTTTCAGAATTTTATGTTTATCTTTGATTTTTTTGTTGTTTGAAAATAATATGCCCAGGTGCAGGGATTTTTTCTGGGGGGTGGGGCGCATTTATCTAGCTTGGTATTCTCTGAGCTCCCTGTATCTGTATTTTGGTTTCTGACATTAATATGGGGAAATTCTCAGTCATTACTGTTTCAAATATTTTTCTGTTCCTTTTTCTCTTTCTTCTCCTTCTAGAATTCTCATTACACATATATAGTTGTCCCACAGTCCTTTCATATTCTATTCTATTTTATTTTTTCTCTTTGGTTTTGCTCTTTCATAATCCTATTGATACATCTTCTAGCGCAAATATTCTTTCCTCAGCTGTGTCTATTAATAAGCACATCAAAGGCATTCTTCATTTGTTACAATGATTTTTACCTCTAGCATTTCTTTTTGCTTCTTAGGATTTTCATCCCTCTGCTTACACTGTCCATCTGTTCTTGCATGCTGTCTACTTTATCCATTAGTCCCTAGAATATTAATTACAGTGGTTTTAAATTCCCACTCTGCTAATTCCAACATTTCTGCCAAGTCTGGTTCTGATGCTTGCTCTGTCTCTTGAAATTATTTTTCACCTTTTAGTATGCCTTGTAATTTATTTTTGATAGTCACACATGATGTACCATGTAAATGGAGGCTCTGTAAGTAGGGCTTTGCCAATGTGGTGGCAAGGTGTGGTGGGGAGGGAAAGTGTTTTATATTCTTATGATTAGGTCACAGTCTCTTGGTGAGCCTGTGCTTCCGCATTATGGAATTCATAAAAGATTCTCAGAATTTTTCTCCCCTCTTAGAGGGGACAGGATGGCTAAAGTTCACTGGAGTTGGGCATTTCTCTTCCCTAAGGTTGGTTAGATTCTAAAAATTGTCCAGCAGGTTAGGCTCTGATTCATTGTTTTCTCCTGAGGGCAGCCTTTATTAGGAAAAACAAAGCATTCTGGCATTTCAAAATGGTCTCTATTCCTATCCTGCCAGAAACAAGAGGAAATTTTTCTCTGATTTTTACTGTGGGAACCTGGTTACTCTCTTGGACAATGAAATGAGAATATCTATAACTATAACCATCCACATGGGTAATTTGCATTATTATCATAACTTATTTAAAGTTCACAGAACTAGAACAAGAAGTTTAAAAATTTGTAAGGAAACACAAAAGACCCTGAATAGCCAAAGCAATCCTGAGAAAGAAAAATGGAGCTGAAGGAATCAGGTTTGCTGACTTTAGACTTTACTACAAAGCTATAGTAATCAAAACATTATGATACTGGCACAAAAACAGAAATATAGATAATGGAACAGGATAGAAACCCCAGAGATAAACCTACGCACATATGGTCACCTTATCTTTGATAAAGGAGACAAGACTATACAATGGAAAAATGACAGCCTCTTCAATAGTGGTGCTGGGAAAACTGGTCAGCTACATGTAAAAGAATGCAATTAGAACACTCCCTAACACCAGACACAAAAATAAACTCCAAATGGATTAAAGACCTAAATGTAAGACTGGATACCATAAAACTCTTAGAGGAAAACATAGGCAGAACACTCTATGACATAAATCACAGCAAGATCCTTTTTGACCCACCTCCTAGAGGAATGTAAATAAAAACAAAAATAAACAACTGGGACCTAATGAAACTTAAAAGCTCTTGCACAGCAAAGGAAACCATAAATGAGACAAAAGGATAACCATCAGATTGGGAGAAAATATTTGCAAATGCAGCAACTAACAAAGGATTAATCTCCAAAATATACAAGCAGCTCATGCAGCTCAATATCAAAAAAACAAACAACCCAATCCAAAAATGGGCAGAAGACCTAAATAGACATTTCTCCAAAGAAGATATACAGATTGCCAACAAACACATGAAAGAATGCTCAACATCATTAATCATTAGAGAAATGCAAATCAAAACTACAATGAGATATCATCTCACACTGGTCAGAATGGCCATCATCAAAAAATCTGGAAACAATAAATGCTGGAGAGGGTGTGGAGAAAAGGGAACCCTCTTTCACTGTTGGTGGGAATGTAAATTGATACACCCCTATGGAGAACAGTATGGAGGTTCCTTAAAAAACTAAAAGTAGAACTACCATATGACCCAGCAATCCCACTAGTGGGCATATATCCTGAGAAAATCATAATTCACAAAGAGTCATGTAGCAAAATGTTCATTGCTGCTCTATTTACAATAGCCAGGACCTGGAAGCAACCTAAGTGTCCATCATTGGATGAATGGATAAAGAAGATGTGGCACATATATACAATGGAATATTACTCAGCCATAAAAAAGAATGAAATGCCAGTTGCAGCAACATGGATGGACCTAGAGATTACCATACTAAGTCAGAGAAACAAATATGATATCACTTATATGTGGAATCTAATAACAATGATACAAATGGACTTATTTACAAAACAGAAACAGACTCCAGACTTTGAAAACAAACTTATGGTTACCAAAGGGGAAATGTGGGGTAAGGGATAAATTAGGAGCTTGTCATTAACATATACACACTACAATATATAATATAGATAACCAACAGGGACCTACTGAATAGCACAAGGAACTCTACTGAATATTCTGTAATAACATATATAGGAAAAGAATCTGAAAAAGAATGGATATATCTATAAATGAATCACTTAGTTGTACACCTGAAACTAACACAATATTGTAAATCAACTAAATTCCAATACAAAATAAAAATTAAATTAAAAAAAAGAATCAATTACAAATATTGAGCATGAGAAAGAAATATTGTCCTGAATCTGGTCAAAGAAGTCTTTTGTGTCATGAAATTAAAATTTAATATCAAAAAGAAAAAATTTCCCTCTGTTTCTGTACGTTCCCATTCCCAACCATATTGCTGTGAAATTTTTCCTCAGTCAATGATTTCAACATGTCACTCCAATATTTATAAATCTTTCTAAGATATAGTAAAATCTCTGCATAGCAATGAAGCCTACTAGATAGAAGTCACATTCAGTATATCAAGCATTATATTACTGTTTACTGGTGAAACTGGTCCTATTTTTGCATTAAAAATTTGGGTAGAGTGAAGGAAGTAGAAAAGGAATCTAATGGCTTAAATGTGGCAATTTATAATTTATATAGTTATATTTTTTACACAATATATAACTATATAAATAGAAACTTTCTTTATATAAAACTCTATATAAATCTATCAATTATCTATGTCCTTGAAAAATTATACACAAAACTGTCTAAACAGGACTTTAGAAAGATCAAGAATTGTAATAGGCATCAGACATGTAAGAGAATGTACTTTGAAGGAAAGGGTATCTTTAGACAGTAGGAAATGACAGTGTGGTATTGGGGTGAGGTTTACAGGGAGGGTAAAGTAAATGAAGAAAATATTGAAGTCAGAATTAGGGCTTCCTTTAGTTAAGGGTTAGGTTTAATAACTGATACAATTTTGAAATTTAGTAAAGTGATGAGTAATATATAACATTTGAAATGTTCTATCTATATTTTTTTAAAAATATGAAATCTAAGAATCTTCCATAATTTCTTAAAATCAAGTAATTGATAAATGTTATTGTAGTGTCTTGATAAACAGAAGTCAACTTTTTTGTGTTCACTGTAGAATAAATTTTAGCTCTTTCTCTTTTCTCTGGGCCTCTTTCTCTCTGTGTATATGTATGTGTATATATGCCTTGAGCACAACAGAAAATGAGATAATATACCACTTTTCTTGGCCATAAATGTGTTGCTTCTTAACTTAATGTGGTACTCTCTTTCATACTGCCATTTTAACATTAGGCAATGTTTAATAACAAGAATAATATGTTATATGTATTAGTTATCCTCTTAGACCAAACTGTCACTATTTTGCATATTTACTTGCATCAAATCTTACAAGAAATGGAAATGTTCTTTTCATGAATTGAGATGCATATTTCCAAATGGAAGGGGAGAAATGTATACATAAATCTAGTTAGGAAACGATTACGTGAGTTGAACTTACATGTGAAATTTTCTGGATTTGTAGTTGAAACAGAGGGAAACTATCGAGGTTATTTAGGTATTAAAAATTGATTCTATTCTAAAGTCATTTTTGAAAGGGAATCTCTTATAAGGAGAAAGCCTCAGCCAGGCACCAATCACCTTTTTCAACCCTCATGCCCCCTCCTACGCCTCCTGATTTTTTGTGCATATGCATGTTTTTGTTAAATCACTGACAAGGAAACTACCAGCCTTATGTTTTCACTAATGTTAGGAACAGCACACAGAATTTGTAATGTTAAGCATAACAGCTGATAATACTACAGAGGAGTAGAAAAGGAGAAAAAAATGATGCTATTAACCATGCAAATGTGTGCCACATCTGTACTAAATTGTCATTCGCATGAATACAGCTAAGGCAAGCAGGATTACTGTCATTAAAGCAATGCTGTTTGCACTGCTATATTGTACTTAAGGTTGTGTGGGTGTTTCCATTTATAATGCCCCCTTCTTTTCAGGGGTTTATAATTTTGTTGTAATAATCTGCTTTTGGATGAAACATTACTACGAGTTCATGGGGGGGAGCAATTTTTAATTATAAAATTGGATTCAAATTGTTCAGCCATACTTTAGCTGGGGAAAAGCATTTAAGCACACTAACAAAAACAATTACGTTTTCTTTTAAAATACAAGTCTTTTGAATTGAATTTGTGAGAATTTTTTTTTTTAAGTTTGAGGTAGAAAACTACTTTTACTGTAGCATTTTGTTTGTTGATTTTTTGTGTAGTGTCCCACCAGGAGACCAATACTATATACATCATTTGTCCACTTCAGCTCTCAAAGTTCCAAAAGAAGTTATTTCAAGTAAATGTTTTATTAATTTTTTTAACATATGGTTTTATCGTATCTGCTCCTGATAAACTACATACTGCATATTAATATAGGGTCTCTTCATCCTCTAACAAGGCACAAGGTAGCGTACACATATTAAAGAACAATTTTACGATCAGTGTTGCCTGGTTATGGCTGAATAACAGATTGCTTCAGCAACTTCACGGTGGCAAGTAGCTTAAGCTATAGAGTAGAATTTTTAAAACATAAAAGATGTTTGACTTACAAGTGTGAATTTGAGTAACTAGTGTATTGACTTTATATAGGTATTGGTTGGCAAGAGATGTTGGCTGTGCTTGGGTTGTAATCACTTTTGGCAACTTTAAATACTGAAAAGGAAAGATATTTCTATATACCTGTGTTCTTTGTTACACAGTAATGGCTAAAAACAGTACCTAAGCTAATGCACACAACAGTTAATAGAGTTATTGGTGACTGAATTAATTCAGATTGTTTCTACAATATTCTTGGGAAAAGATAGTTATTTGTTAGTTTACGTAAGTCCCCATGGCTTTGAGAATTGTCATTTTGTAGTTATACAACGACAATGTTTATGTGCTGAGAATACATGCACATTTGTAGAAGTATCCTAATTCAGGATCCTTTTGGAAAGCAAATGACATAATTAAATAGGAAAAATTTGAACAGAGTTTTCTAAAGGTACTATTTATAGCGTGATTGGGATAGACAAGGGCCACAAGAAATAGGGCAGCCTCTTGGGATTAGTAACAGAAGAGATTTAATGCCAGATCTAAGTCTGAAGGGCAAGAGGAGAGGGGACAGTTATTGGAACCAGGAGAGAGAGGTTGGGAGAGGCCCTCCTGATGGGAGCTGTGATATTCGGTCAAAAGAAACAACCATACCAAGGTAATCTATCAGAGAATCAGCAGGGGGATTAAACACTTGGGCCTCAATTTACTCACTGGCCCGAATCATCTTGTAATGTACATCCATGGCCTTTGAGGGGACAAACAGAAGGTCATCCTTGGCCATTGGAAGAACAATCCAGAACAATAAGTAATGATAAAAGTAATGAATTTAAATGGGTGCAAAATCTTAACAAGTAAGGTTATTTTTGTTAATATACGTGTCATGCAATATATTACTTTACTCAAAGTTTGACTAATTCATCAGTTCACAAGTAATTTCTGTAGTGTCTATTACATAGAAAATAGGCAGTTTTGTAAGATAAAGTTGGACATGACATGGTTCGTGCTACAGAAAAGAGCAAAATATGATAGGGAGACAGCACCTTACACAGATATCCATAATTCTGGCATAAGTGCTATTTCAGTGGTACAAAGTGAATGTTATCGAGAGATGGGCAGTAGGTGATCCATTCATAAGAGTTGTGGAGAAAGACATATAGAACACATGCCAACTGATGTAGGCTTTAAATGGTGGATATATTTCCATCGACAAGGTATGGATCTTCCTGCCTGAGGAAAATTATCTTCATGGTACAAGATCCAGAAAGGAATGTTTCAAAAAATGTTTCACGTGGGGGCAGTGTTAGTTAAAAAAAAAAGAAAAGTAAAGGCTGATATCTTCTAGGAGGGGAACTTAAATGCCAGACTATGAAATTTGTATTTTGTTGAATATGATAGGAAAGTCTCTGAGTTTCAGAATAAGGAAGTAATGCAGTCATAGCAGCCAATTAGACAGATCAGCCTGGCTTCCCCAATTAGTTTGGACAATTTTTGAGAGGTTGGGGTGTTGGACAATCCACTTACAACATCAGTACACCAATATTCACTTAAGAGGACAAGGATTGAATTAGAATGGAGGCAAGGAAATAGAAAAAAGAAGGCACCAACATGAAGAGACTTAATGATGCATTTCAATACTATATTTAAATTTGAAAGAGCCGTCTCTGATCAACTTAAGAAAGAAATATTGAGATAATTACATGTATCACCGTCTAGCATCATGTCCTCCTGAATGTTTCTTCCCACTATGCTTTACAAAGCCAAGGGAGGCCGATCGCTTTTCCCTTTGCCTCCCTGCCGTTCCAACAATTATCATTATCTCTAATCCCAGACTTGCTCATCCTGTGGAGCATCGGATAGCTATTAAAGATAGCTTTTTGCAGTGTTAGCTGAAGCCCTCAGTCCAGTGGTGGAGTGCGGATATTTTGGCATATTTTAAACCATGTTTTTTTGAATGGCTTATTGTAATTTATCTAAGATATTTTCATCTAAAAAATGTATTCACCTTACCTGACTTGAAACACGGGGCTAGAAAGTTGTATGCTGTTCTTATTTCAGGACTCTTATTGATTAAGGGAATTTGTTTATTATGTTTATTTGTAAATTGGTTGTGTGAGATCAAAATTTACTCGTAATACTCATGACAACAAAGGCATCAATAGTACCGATAATATTCCAAATTTATCAGTCAAGACCTAAAGGGGTGGGATAGGGAGAGTGGGATAGGGAGGGTGGGATAAGGAGGGTGGGATAGGGAGGGTGGGAGGGAGTTGTAAGAGGGAGGGGATATGGGAACATATGCATACATATGGCTGATTCAGTTTGATATACAGCAGAAACTAACACAACATTGTAAAGCAATTATACTCTAATAAAAATGTAAAAAAAAAAAAGATGTGTAGAGACAGGGAAGTGTATGTCATTCGAACTAACCTTTTTTTAAAGATACAAATAATAGGTGTGATTAAAAAACACTTAGCATCATCATCCACAGGTCTACCTTAGCTGTCCCTCTGTCCCATTTACTTTTGAAAATAAAAATGAACTGAATACAAATAAATACTCTAAAATAAAAATAAAATAAATGATGGCAACACAAAACAAAAATAAAATAAAATTTATCAGCCAAGTAAAAAACCAAGACTTTACTAGAAATAACAGAATAACACATGACCCCTTCTGAAAAGTTCATATAAACATGAAATTCTTAGTGCAACTATTAAGGCTGAAATCCTTTTTTCTGTCAGTCTTTATCCTATCAGATAAGGATGCTAAGCTACAAGTTTTTGAGTGAGGCCTGACTTTGAAAGAGCTAGAAAATGTCCCTATGAGCAAGTCTCTCTGTGCCTCCCTGGCTTTGCATTGCCAACTCTGTTAAATTTAAGAGTTGGCCTTGTGGATCCTAACACTGTCTTCCAGATGACTGACATGATTCCTTAACTCACCTTCAAATGTGCATATGTTGATAGTGTGAGGGACCTACCAAATAAAGTGTTCAAAATGTAAATGTGATAGATTTTATGAGGTGAATTTGAGAAATTATTATGGTTCATAATGACAATATGTGGAGACAAAGGTTTTGTCTTCATGGAACCAAGAAGTAAAGCAAAAGATTATGCACACACACACACACACACACACACACACACACATTTCTGTCGCTAAGCATGTTTTCAAACATCTGGATCTTTTACATTATGGAGACCAAAACATCCAGACGTTTTCCCTGAATTTTAGTGCAAGGTGTATTTTCAATACATCCATTGAAAATCAATATTACTTACTCCAAAGAACAGTACATGTATGGGTTGTGTGTGTGTGTGTGTGTGTGTGTGTGTGTGTGTGTGAGAGAGAGAGAGATAGAGAGAGAGAAAGAGAGAGAGAGAGAGAAAGGAAGAAAACGAGGAGGGAGGGAGGAAAAATTCCCAGGTTCCTACTCCACAGCGTATAACACAATATATCCTACAACCACTCGCTGAAAAAAATGAGTGAAATTCTCCATTTCTCAAGCTTAATGTCATCTTGACTTTGGTCTCAGACTTAAAGGAAGGATTTATCATGACTTCATCTCTACATGGAATTCCTTTTAAACATATTACTGTCTATAATTGAATGTGTGTGTGCGTGCATGTGTGTGTGTTTTCACAATGTCTCGTGACTTACCCTGTATTTTACCTTACCTAAATTCTTGCTCTCAAATATATGTAGACCTGCACCATCCTTTTATTGCTCACTGTGTTTGTGTTGGAAACAGGTGGGGAGAACCCTTTCAAGTGAGCTGCAGGACTGCAGGACTACTTGGGTCACTAAAGGAGTCTGTTTTCCTGACTTGTCAGTTCAAGTTACTGTAAAACGAGTAGCTCTTAAAAATTCATGACTTCATGTGGTCAAATGTGTCAAAAATGGTTTAAAATAATACAATCCTAAGAACCATAGGGGGTGGGAGTGAACGGCATAAAGAATTACTGGTATTTTCCTCTCTATATCCCATATTTATAGCCAGTGCCATAAAGGCACACCAGGAACACATGTGAGATGCAGTCATTTTCTCCAAACAAGTTTTGCCAAAATTACTGCATTTACTATGGTTACACTTATTAATTATCTTGATATGTATTGCTGGAGTGTCTATCTCTAAATGCTCATGTGCTTTGACTTCGAAGCAATTCTTGGTCTAATCATGAGATGAGGAAGGACGCTGTAGAGTGTGACTTCCGAATGCTATGGTGTAACATTCTGGGAGTAGTCACCAGAGAAATCACACTCTTAGGGGAATCATTTCCAAGTTTTAAAACAATCCTACCCTTTTACCTTAAGTGAAAAGAAGCCTGGAAAAATACTGAATAACTAACAGCACTTCCTAATTATGCTGATTCTTTTTCAAAGTTGTATCAGTGTTCATTTGACTGGGATGCTCTGACTTACATATAATTTTAAGTCAAATTGTTATGAAGTAGGAAATATTTTTAGCTTTATAATAAATATATAGTTCAATTATTGTGTATATTATGCACCTAATCATGAGAGAAATAGCTTTAATTTACATTCTAGGGAGTTCACTAGTTGGAACATGATTTTTTCTCTTTAAACATGTTCATTTAATTTTGTAGTTTGAACGTTGCATTCTATATCCTACACTCTATTCACTGATGGTACCAAATTCAGCAAAAATATGTGCATTAATTTATGTAGGTGGAGCTATCTTTACTCACGCAAATTAAGCAGAATGGTGTATGGTAACGTAACCTGCACCCTCAAAGGCTCCTTGGTGTGTCTGTGTTGGTTCTGTTCACAAACCAGTGCACTGCAATCTTGCAGGTACAAATTTGGAAGCTTTTTCAAAAACTATGGTGTATCATTTTATTCTTGAAAAATGATTAGTGTGTTAGCTTAAAAATTTCATACTGCAAATTATATTTTATTCTGGAAATTCATGAAAGCCTAAATTTAAATAGATTGTCATCATTTTCTTAGCCTAAAAGCACAGAAGAAACTCAATATATCTGAAGGTATTTTTCTTTGGAAATTCAGGCCTGTAATATGTGTTGAGGATAAGTAAACAGTTGGCAAGGAACTCCCTCTTGTGGTCAAACATTCTTAATTAGAAAAAGAGATTTGTGCTCAACCGATGGTCTGGATTATTAAAACGTGGGTCACTTGTAACCATTAAGATTAACAATACTGATATAAGTGGTTTTACTGAAGCAATCCATTGCAAATTAGAGCTGAATTCTGAAACATATGCTCTTAATTTTTCCTAAAACAGAGCTTTGCACTGCTGTTCAGGATAAATCCACTTTGAATTTCAATTTCCAAGGTTTCTTGTTACTTTTAAAATACATAACATTCTTTTAAAACTATATGCACACACACACTTAAATACATACATATAATATACATATATATCATTGTCAGTCACAGAGTAGAAGACGTTTATGAATTCAGTATTGTAAGAAGCTCACATCTTCTTTGTTTTGATCTCAGCACTTTGTTTTCTCATAGTTTCTAAAACTGTAGGACCACTAAATGTTTCTTTAAGCAGCAGGAGAAACAGTTCCCATATGCTGTTAACCAGTGCTCTCCCAGAGTACCAGTGGCAACAGTCTATTGTCAGAGGTAATAAATGCCTGACATCCAATCAGAAATGTTCTAAACACTTAATATGATTGAAGCAAATTACCAGACACACAATGAAGCTGACAACTTCTGATTTTTTTTCCTGATTGTTTCACCTAAGCAGTGTCTCCAACCACTTCACAAGATAGGTAATAGACAGACACTATCTGTCCTAGTACTGAGTATGCAATTCACTTCCACGATATCAAATTAAAACCTGATGCCAAGAAGCCTGGGATTTAACTTACCTTCTGACAGCACATCAAAAGTTCGGAAGAAGGCCCTGTGCTCAGATCAGGTCACTGCTGCAAGTTCAAATACTAACGATACTATCTGAACCAACTTCTTTTGCGAATGACTTCAATATCAGCAAAAGAAGGCTCCCAAGTTCAATTGAGTCATTATTTAAGGGTGAAAGAGAGTGAGAGTGATGCTCATCATATAAGTTCTGCAGTTTGTGCAAGAATGTCTACATGTGGAGAGAGCTATTTCTGTACACGTGCTGGTTCCAACATCCCTTTGCCTGCCTAAAGTTAAACACTCAATTAATCATCAGCCAAATTATGCACTTGTGCTTTCTTTATACAAAGCTAGGGAAAAATATGCGTGAGAGGACAAAATTGTTTGTCTTTAAATTTTTATTCATATTTCCCAGCTGTTCTGTTTGTTAAGTTCTGTTGACTATGGTGTATTTATGTTAAAATTGTTTTCCTTATTTTTTTTATTGATATAAAACATGGTATGTTCACTATAGAAAAATCAAAAGTGTACACATTTTTTATTATATTAGAAACATAAACATTTGTGTTTCCCAAAACACGGGTAACTGTGTAGTAGTTTTAACAATGTTATTTAACAGACATTAACTAATTTCTATGTTCATAGATGGGTTTGTTTGTTTTTTTAATATTCTCGTTTTTAACATCAGCATACCCTCTACTCTCTATTGTATGAATAAACTATAATGTATATACTCGAACTACCGTTTAAATATCTTTGCAACTTTTTCAATATTAAGAAAAAATTATAAATATTCACATAGTTATATCTTTATACACATGCCTACTGCAAATATTTCATACATTGTATGAAAATGGATGGCTGGTCTACATTGTATCTTTTGTGCCTACGACAGACATTGTTACCATGTTTCATTGACTTTAAGATACCATCAAGATTAGACACATCACTATTTCATGTTTGATTAAAAAAGAAAAAATAATACTGCCAATAAGACTGAGACATGTCATTGATTGTTAGATACATCTCAATTTCAGAGAAGGAAAAGTATTAATCCCAGCATACATGAGACACTGTGATGACTCATGACACTTTTTTCTACTAAATCTGAATACAGCCTCAGATTATTTTGCAATACAACATACCAATGGGGAGGCATACCAATGGGGAGGGGTAATTTAGTATGGGAATGATTGGATGTTGAGAATTGTCTGTGATGACAGAGGGAAATTTGAAATCCTCTACTTAGTAAAGAGGTATAGGTCACACTGTATGATAAACACAGCATTGCACCACTCTAATCCTGTCTTTTGGAAAAGTTAATTGACTGAAGGAATTTCTCATAAATACATCTCTCTCTTTCTCTCTCTCTCTTTGGCTTTCAACAGTAAGCTAGAAAGTATATGGGAAGAAGGGAAGAAAAAATAGATAAAGGGAGAAAGAAAAATAGCATTAATCAAGTTTCCAAGTATTAGAAGCCATATTTATGTATTTCATTCCTATTTTTTACTTGATACTCCCAGGAACCTGAAAAGCTTTTACTTGCACATTTTTATAGGTAAGGAACCTGAGTCTTGGGTTAGTGAATAACTTATTCAAATTCACACAGCCATCAGGGGTGCAATTGTTGGGATTAACATCCAAATATACATGATTCCAACTGTTTTGTCTTCTCTATGACCTTAGAATAACACCCTGAAATTTACCTTGTAGGCAATTTGGCTCCACAAATTATTCAGCAAAGGAAAGGGTACCTGTACACAATCAGAACTAGAATCTCCTGATATGGACCAGATATATTTATATTTAATTTTATCTGATATATTCTGATTATTTGTCTATGCTCTGGACAGTTCCACAGAGAAAAACCTGCTACTGACACCTGATCATCACTCGAACTCACAGGAATATTCCCACTCATTCTCCTTCACCTTTGGCTGTATATTTCTGTGAATTACAGTTCATCTCAAGGTACTGGAGCTGCAATTTCTCAGGATCCTCTGCTATCCCCTTTGGTTTGACTTATCTCTCTCTCTCTCTCTCTCTCTCTCTCTCACATACACACACACACATACACAAAAAGGAGGTGGAAATGTTCCTGTGTTCCTGGCCTAGCTTTTATTATCCTTCATAGTAGAGCTATATCTTTCTTTTAAAATGGAATATAGTTTAGCTCCTTGAATAAATTTTTCGATTTTAAAATACCAAAACCCTTCTCATAATGTCATTGTATGTCAAGGTGAAGAAGATTTAGGCCAAGGAGAAGTAGAATTAGGTCAGCTAATCAAAATAGTTTTGGAGGAAATTGTCTGTAATTTTAGCAAAACCAACTTACCTGTTCATTTTAAGGAGACATTTTGTCCTTTGTGGAACATGCTACTTCATTTTAAGGCTTTTTTTCTGTGAAGAAGTTGTTCCCTCTGGCGTTTGAAACTACTGCATAAGCCTATTGTGATTTTTTGTTTTGGTGGAAACCATGACTCCCTTGGGTGTATTACTCTGGTTTAAAGTGGCCCCTCAATTGTAAATGATCACATTGCTACATGGACCATTTATACAGAGGTATTTCTTTTTGGAGCAAGAGTTAAATCAAGTGTTTTTGTGCCACACCAGGGACCCAACATGCTCCAATAGATAAGCCACTGGTCTAAGGATGTAAAAACCTTCATATTTTCAGTTTGCTCATATTCTTTGTTATCTATGTAGAGCCATGTAGTTAAATCTTGTTAATTTGAATTCAGAGACATTAAAAACACCAAAAGAAAGGATTCAAAAAGTTAGATATTTCATGTTAACTGAAATTGAGCAAGTACTTAACTTCTTTTTTGATTAAAAAAATCAGTGGAAATATTTTATGCTTTTTAAAGTAGGGAGGATATCATGAGAACAGAAAAATAAAACCTCTTTTATAACAATGGTTTCAATATGGGAGTCCAGGTGTTTATGAATGATGAAACTAGGAACTGAGGTCTCCAAGTTCTTATCAAGATATTAAAAATATATAACGGACAGTGAAGTAAAATGTTAACTTCCTTGATTTTTCCTAAAATTATATCAACTCAACTATCATGACACCATTTTTTATAATGCTCAAAACATTTTATTAGTAGTTATATAATATTTAATTTTTAAAATAGAAAATGTATTAGCTAATCAACAAAGGTTGATAAGCAAAAATACTTCTAAACAGAGGACCAATGAAGGGAAAATAATAAAGGTGTTAATTAATAGTAAAAGTGAGCTTCAACAATTCATAGTTTCCCTTCTTTGGCATTAAGCTACTACATAAGGAAAAGACTTTTAAGATTACAGAATCCCTTTGCAAAAAATCAATTATCAAGAAGTTCATGATTTAAGGAACTAAATATTAATGTAATTGGCATTTCTATACATAAGCATTAAAATTTCCTCAATCACAAAAGATAAAATATGTTTTTCCTTTGTTATCTTGCTTTCTATAATGGATATACTTTCATCCTCTTGAACAATTTATACAGAATGGGTATAATATAAACTGACAATTGACTCAAGCTTATGCACTATTAGATATGAGAGCACTGAACCGGAATCTGTAAGTTATTGCTGGTGTAAAGAGGAGGAAAGACAGCTTTCATAATAATGTGAAAATGCCAGGAGCAATGGTTAAGCCAAATAAGAAAGTGACTCTTCCCATCAATAGGAATGAATTATAATTATCCCCATTGCCACAGCATTAGGAAAGGCAGTGTAACTAAGACAACCAGAGGCCAAATTTGGTGAACCAAACCAATCCTAACTTGAAAGTAATTTTGAAAAAAGTTTTAGGTAGGAGAACTTATGTCAAAGACACCTGGTGAAGATTTAGTTGTCATTTTCACCTTGATCAACTGAACTCACATAAATATTATTTTATTTAATTATGTGTTATGAGACCCTGGAAAAGGGTGACTCTTTGTAGTACATACAATGTGAAACATTTGTAAGAACTGTAATACATGGAAGAAGTAAAGAGTAATTGATCCTAGAATTTCTTTCTAAGAAAGAACTTTACTCATATTTAGCTTTATAATCTAATTTTTATAATTTTCTAATTTACTTTTAAGACAAGTAATAAAATGAATATTGCTTTTTTTTTTTTTTTTCTAGAAAGTTGAGTATCCCCTTCCCATGAACTGTCAGCTACATAAAGACCTTAGTTAGAGGTTCCTCTCTGGAATTGTCATTTGTATGTTCCTGGACTGACTGCAACTCATCTGAGTTTTATAATTAATGATTATGTTTCCCAGATAGAAGGGGGAAAAAACATATAATCAACTTTCCATTGAAAAAGTTGCTTTTACTTTTATTTTTCTATTTTTCTGACTAGATGAGATTTCAGATTAAGATTAAGTTGGGTGAAAGAGCACTTGAATAAAAATTTGAAGATATGCAGTATTTCATCATGTTTAGAGCTCAGAACTGAGAGACAGATTTTATGGGTTCAACTCTCTGGCCAACTATATGACCTTGGATAAATTAGGTCAGTGTGTTTCAGTTTTCACATCTATAAAATGGGGATAATACTACAAGTAATAGTGCACATTAACAGTATACTACTGCTGTTAGTAAAATTATGTAGCTTAGAGTCTCAATTTCCTCATCAATAAAAAGGGATTTGATTAAATCTCTACTTTTGACTACATTTTGGAAATTTTGTATTAAAATTAATTATATATGACAGGAAAAAGTTTTAAAAATAATTTTTGATGACATCTGCCAGACAGATAAATTTCACTAATAGTTAAATATTTAGTAATGTTATTTAATAATATTTATGTTTATATATGTATATTATATAAATTAATATTATATAACTATACATAATTATAATTGCTATATTATACAAACATTTATATAGTAATAATATTTAATAATATTTACATTGTCCCAGCATGAAGTTAACATCTTTAGTGTAATGGGTTTTCATAAATTTGAAGATGGTATTTAATGTGTTCTTTAAATGGAATACATGCAGCAAATCGGGAATCAGTTTTTATCTTCTATGTAGGAAGGTATAAAATATAGGAAATAGGGTAAGGTATATTTAGAAGAGAAAACATTTAGACAGAAATTATAAAGGAAGATGGGAAAAGAGAGAAAAGAGAATGAAACAGAGAAAGACTATGTAGCTGATGAGGCAAGAGTGACTGGAGAAGGTGTGTGAGAAATACCCATCAGTGAAATGTTCTTCAGGATATCTACTATCTGAATATCTAACTTTGAATATCCCAATATATTTTAAATAAATAAATAAAAAGAATAACTAATTATATCCAAGAAAAAGTGTGGAGCTTTAGTAAACAATTGAAGTTAAGTTGTTATCAACTTAAAATAGACTGTTTTAACTCTAAGATTTTTTTTATAAGCCTCATGGTAACTACAAAGTAAAAGTCTATAGTAGATACACAGTAGACAAACAGAAAGGAATCAAAGCAGTAAATAATCAAATCAAAAAGAAGACAGAAAAGAACAAAGGATTTATTAAATACCCAGAAAACAATTAACAAAACGGCAGTAGTGAGCACTCACCTATCAATAATCACTTTAAATTTAAATTTAAAGTTCTCCAATCAAAAGACATAGAGTGGATTAATGCGTAAAGACCAAGCTCTATGCTACCTATGAGAAACTCACTTCAGCTTTAAGATCACATATAGGCTTAAAGTGAAGCAATGAAAGATATTCCATGCAAATCGAAATCAAAGAGAAGAGAGTTAGCTATACTTACATCAGACAAAACAGATTTTAAATCAAAAACTGTAACAAGAGACAAAGATGTACATTATATAATGATAAAGGGTTAATTCATCAAGAGGATATAACAATTGCAAATACTTATGCACTAATATGGGAGCACCTAAATACAAAAAAGCAAATACTAATAGATTGGAAGGGAGAAATAAACAGAAATACAATAATAGTAGGGGACTTTAAAACTCACTTTCAACAACAGAAAAATCATTCAAATAAACAATCAATATGGGAAAAAAAACATCCTGAACTATACATTAGACCAAATAGACCTAACAGACATATATAGAATATTCCAGCCAACAGGAGCAGAATGCACATCCTTCTCAGGAAGTTCACACAGAATATTTCCCAGGATAAATCATACGTTAGGCCACAAATAATGTCTTAACAAATTTAAGAAGACTGAAATCATATCAAGCATTTTTTCCCAACCAGTATGGTATGAAGCTAGAAAGCAGTAACAGGAGGTAATTGGAACACAAACATATGGATATAAAACAGCATGCTCCTGAATAACTAATGGGTCAAAGGAGAAATCAGAAGTTATCCTGGGACTAATGAAAATGGAAATACAACATGCCAAAACTTACGGGGTGCACCAAAAGCAGTCTAAGAGGGAAGTTTATAGCTATAAATTCTTACTTAAAGGAAAAAAAGAAAAATCTCAAATAAACAACCCAACTTCACCTCAAGGAACTAGAAAAAGAAGAACAAACTAAGTCCACAGTTATTAGAAGAAAGGAAATAGAATCAAAGCAGATAGGAATGAAATAGAGACTAGAAAGATAACAGAAAACAAACCTAAGAGGTTTTTTGTTGTTGTACTTGTTAAATACAACAGTATTGACAAAACTTTAGCTAGAATAATTAAGAAAAAAAAGAGAAGTGTCAAACAAATACAATCAGAAATGTCAGAGAAATTACAACTGATACCACAGTAATACAAAGGATTATAAGAGATGACTATGAACAATTATACACCAAGGAATTGGATAAAGTAGAGAAAATGGATAACTTACTAGAAACATACCAACCAAAACTGAATCATGAAGAAATAGAAAATCTGAACAGACCAATTACTAGTAAGAAAATTGTTTGTCGGGAGGTTTTTGATTACTGATTCAAAGTCCAAGACCAGATAGCTTCACTGGTAAAGTCTACCAAATATTTAAAGAAGAAATAATGCCAATCCTTCTTAAACTCTTCCAAAAAATTGAAGAAGAGGGAACACTTCCAAACTCAATTTACAAAGCCAAAATTACCCTGATAACAAAGCCAGATAAGAACACCACAAGAAAATAAAATTATAGGCAAATAACTCTGATGAACATAGTTGCAAAAATTCTCAACAAAATATGAGCAGACCATATTCAATGGAACATTAAAAGGATCATAGACTGTGCTCAAGTGGAATTTAACCTTGGGGGATATAAGGATGGTTACATGTCCATAAATAAGACAATGTGATACACCATATTAAGAAAGTGAAGGATAAAAAACATGATTAAATAAATGCAGAAAAAGCAATTGATAAAATTCAACTTCATGATTGATAAATCAATTCATGATTAAAACTCTCAAATTAGATATGGAAGGAATGCACATAAACAAATTAAGGGCTGTATATGACAAGCCTACAGTTAACATCATACTCAGTGGTGGAAAGCTTTCTTCTAAGATCAGGAACAAGACAAGGATGCCCACTCTCACAAATTTTATTCAACAATAGTACTGAAGTCCTAGCTAAAGCAATTACACAAGAAAAGAAATAAAAGGTATTGAAATAAGAAAGGAAGAAGTAAAATTGTCTCTGTTTGTAGATGTCATCATCTTATATATAGAAAACTCTAAAGATTCTACCAAAAAACTGTTAGAATTGATAAATGAATTCAGTAAACCTGCAGGATACAAAGTCATCATGGCTTTCATATACAATATCAACATCAGAAGAAGAAACTAAGAAAACAATGCCATTTATAACAGCATAAAAAAGAATAAAATACTTATGAATACATTTAGCCAAGGAAGTGAAAGATCTGCACATGGAAAACTATAAAGTGCTGATGAAAGAAATTAAAGAAAACAAACAAAAAATACAGAAATATTTCTCATGTTCATGATTGGAAAAATTAATATTGTTAATTCTTCATACTACCCAAAGTGATCTACAGATTAAATGTAATCTCTGTCAAAATTCCAACAGTATTTTTTACAGAAATAGAAAAAACAATTCTAAAATTCATGTGGAACACAAAATACCCCCAATAACTGGTATCTTGGCAAAAAGAGCAAAGCTGGATGCATTACATTTTCTGATTTCAAATATATTATAAAGCTATAGTAAAAAAACAATGCTATACTGGCATAAAACAGACACAGAGATCAATGGAATAAAACAGAGAGCCCAGAAATAAATCTAAGCATTTATGGTCAATTGATCTTTGACAATGTTGCCAAGAACACACAATGGGGAAAGGATGGTATCTTCAATAAATATTATCTAGAAAACTGGATTGCTACATGCAGAAAAACGAAATTGGACCCCATCTCACTCCATATATAGAAATCAACTCAAAATCAACTAAATATTTAAATCTAAAATTATATCATAGAAAAATTAAAATAAAACTCAAGGGAAAATGATTCTTGACATTGCTTTCAGCAATGATTTTTTGAATATGACTATAAAAGCACAGGCAATGAAAGCAAAAATAGACAAACATAACTACATTAAACTAAAAAGTTTCTGCACAGCATAAACAAAATCAACAAAATGAAACTGCAACTTATAGAATGGGAATATATTTTGAAACCATTTATCTGATAAGGTGTTAATATCATAAATACATAGGGAACTTTTACAACACAATAGCAAAAAAAGAAAATTAATGAAACAAAAACCCAATTTAAAAAAGGTCAAAAGATATGAACAGACATTTTTCCAAAAAAAGACATATAAATGACTGACAGGTATCTGAAAAGGTGCTCAACATCACTAATCATCAGGGGAATGAAAATCAAGACCACAGTGAGAAATCCTAGCTAAAGCAATTACACAAGAAAAAGAAATAAAAGGTATTGAAATAAGAAAGGAAGAAGTAAAATTGTCTCTGCTTGTAGATGACATCATCTTATTATGTCATACCTATTAGGATGTCTATTATCAAAATGACAATAGACAACAAATGTTGGCAAGGATGTGGAGAGGAGGGAACCCTTGTACACTTCAGTGGAATGTAAATTGGAATAGTCATTGTGGAAGACAGAACGGAGCTTCCTCAAAAAATTAAAAAGAGAACTACCATATGATCCAGCAATCCTACTTTTATATATATATATATATATCCCAAGGAAATGAAATCATTATCTGGAAGAGGTATCTGGACTCCTATGTTCAGGGCAGCACTATTCACAATAGTCAAAATATGGAAATAACTTAAGTGTCTGTTGAAAGATGAATGGATAAAGAAAATGTGGTATGTATGTATGTATGTATGTGTGTGTGTGTGTGTGTGTGCATGCACACACGCACACACACATAGAGTGGAATATTATTCAGTCTTAGAAAAAGAGGGAAATCTTGCCATTTGTAACATACGGATGAAAGTAGAGGACATTATCCTAAGTGAAACAAGTCAGATAGAGAAACACGGTGTATGGTGTCACTTATTTGTCAATCTTAACAACAACAACAAAAAAATAAAAACAAATGAACCCACAGAAACAGAGAGTAATATGGTGGTTGCCAGGGGCTGGAAGGTTCAGAAAATGGGTAAATGTTGTGCAAAGGGTACAAACTTTCAGTTATAAGAAGAATAAGTTCTGAGAATCTAATGCACATGATGACCATATTTAATAATATGTATTTTTTACTTGAAATTTGCTAAAAGAGTAGATCTTAAGCATTCTCTCACACATGCAAAAACTGTATGAGGTGATGGATTTGTTAATTAACTTGACTGTGGTAATCATTTTAACAATGTGCATGTATACCAAATAATCACACTGTTCACTTTAAATATATTATGGTTTTGTCAGTTATACTTCAGTAAAGCTGGGGAAAACTCTATACCTACAAATTTGATAACTTAGATAAGTTGGACTAATTCCTTGAAAGAAACACTCCACCAAAACAAAAACTTAATAATCTAAATTGTATCAAAAATTAATAACCATCTGAAATAGAAAGAAATAGGTTGATATTGTTTCACTGCTGAATGCTACAAAGCATTTAAGAAAAAAGTGACAAGAATTTTCTACAAACTCTTACATAAAATAGAGGCAGAAGGGAAACTTCCTAACTCAGTTTGTGAGGACAAACTTACCCCTAATACCAAAACCAGATAAAGACATTACAGGAGAGGACAAATTACAAACCACTGTCTCACATTAACACAGACATAAAAACAACACAGACATTCTCAACAAAATGTGAGAAAAATGAATCTAACAATGTATAGAAACATTATACACCATGGACAAGTGGGATTTATTTCAGGTATGAAGGCTGGTTCAACATTAGAAAATTAGTTAATGCATTCTATCACATCACCAGCCCAAGAGGCTTGTCTGTTCACCCACCTAGGCGGGGGGGCGGGGGGGGCTGGGATCTGAGACTCCAGCTTCGAGGTCAGACCACAGGGAGAGGACTGGAGTTGGCTCCATGAACACAGCCTGAAGGGGGCCAGTACGCTACAGCTAGACGGGAGGTAGTCCACGAAAAAGTCTGTAACTGCGTAAGAGGCAAGAGACCATTGTTTCGGGGTGCACAAGGAGAGAGGATACAGAGCGCCACTTAAAGGAGCTCCAGACAGAGGTGTAAACCACAGCTATCAGCACGGACACAGAGACGGGCATGAGACGCTAGGCTACTGCTGCAGCCACCAAGAAGCATGTGTGCAAGCACAGGTCACTATCCACACCTCCCCTCCCAGGAGCCTGTGCAGCCCGCCACTGCCAGGGTCCTGTGATACAGGGACAACTCCCCCAGGAGAACATACAGCATGCCTATTGCAATGTCATGCTGGCCTCTGCTGCCACAGGCTTGCCCCGCATTTCACACCCCTCCCTCCCCCCAGCCTGAGTACATCAGAGCCCCCTAATCAGCTGCTACTTTAACCCCGTCCTGTCTGAGCAAAGAACAGACACCCTCAGGTGACCTACACACAGAGGTGGGGCCACATCGAAAGCTGAACCCCAGGAGCTATGCAAACAAAGAAGAGAAAGGGAAATCTCTCCCAGCAGCCTCAGGAGCAGCGGATTAAATCTCCACAATCAACTTGATGTACCATGCAACTCTGGAATACCTGAATAAACAATGAATCATCCCAAAATTGAGGCGGTGGACTATGGGACCAACTGTAGACTTGGGGTTTGCTTTCTGAATCTAATTTGCTTCTGGTTTTATGTTTATCTTACTTTAGTATTTAGAGCTTATTATCACTGGTAGATTTGTTTATTGATTTGGTTGCTCTCTTCCTTTTTTTTAAAATATATATTTTTTTCCATTCTCTTTTTGTGAGTGTGTATGTGTATGCTTCTTTGTGTGATTTTGTCTGTATAATTTTGCTTTTACCATTTGTCCTAGGGTTCTGTCTGTCCATTAGTCTTTCTTTTTTTTTTTTTAGCACTTGTTATCATTGGTGGATTGGTTTTTTGGTTTGGTTGCTCTTTCTTTCTTTCTTTCTTTTTTCTCTTCTTGCTTTAATTGCTTCTTTATTTTTAATAACAATTTTTTAAAATTTTAATTATTTTACTTTATTTTATTTTTTCTTTCTTTCTTTTTTTTCCCTCCCTATTCTTCTGAGCCATGTGACTGACAGGGTCTTGGTGTTCTGGCCGGGTGTCAGGCTAGAGCCTCTGAAGTGGGAGAGCCAAGTTCAGGATATTGGTCCACCAGAGACCTCACAGCCTCACATAATATCAAATGGCAAAAGCTCTCCCAGAGATCTCCAACTCATCGCTAAGACCCAGCTCCACTCAAGGACCAGCAAGCTACAGTGCTGGATTCCCTATGCCAAACAACTAGCAAGACAGGAACACAACCCCACCCATTAGCAGAGAGGCTGCCTAAAATCATAATAAGGTCACAGACACCTGAAAAACACACCACCAGACGCAGTCCTGCCCACCAGAAACACAAGATCCAGCCCCATATAAGAGAACACAGGAACCAATCTCCTCCACCAGGAAACTTACCCAACCCACTGAACCAAACATAGCTACTGGGGGCAGACACCAAAAACAATGGGAACTATGAACCTGCAGCCTGTGAAAATGAGACCCCAAACACAGTAAGTTAAGCAAAATGAGAAGACAGAGAAACACACAGCAGATGAAGGAGCATGGTAAAAACCCACTATAACAAACAAGTGAAGAGGAAATAGGCAGTCTACCTGAAAAAGAATTCAGAGTAATGATAGTAAAGATGATCAAAAATCTTGGAAACAGAATAGAGAAAATGCAAGAAATGTTTAACAAGAATCTAGAAGAACTAAACAGCAAACAATGATGAACAACACAATAAATGAAATTTAAAATTCTCTACAAGAATCAATAGCAGAATAACTGAGGCAAAAGAATGGAAAGTGACCTGGAAGATAAAATAGTGGAAATAACTACCACAGAGCAGAATAAAGAAAAAGAATGAAAAGAATTGAGGACAGTCTCAGAGACCTCTGGGACAACAGTAAATGAACCAACATTCGAATTATAGGGGTCCCAGAAGAAGAAGAGAAAAAGAAAGGGACTGAGAAAATATTTGAAGAGATTATAGTTGAAAACTTCCCTAATATGGGAAAGGAAATTGTCAATCAAGGCCAAGAACCACAGAGAGTCCCATACAGGATAAATCCAAAGAGAAACATGTCAAGACACATATTAATCAAACTATCAAAAATTAAATACAAAGAAAAAATATTAAAAGCAGCAAGGGAAAAACAACAAATCACATACAAGGAAATCCCCATAAGGTTAACACCTGAACTTTCAGCAGAAACTTTGCAAGCCAGAAGGGAGTGGCAGGACATATTTAAAGTGATGAAAGGGAAAAAGATACAACCAAGATTACTCTAACCAGCAAGGATTTCATTCAGATTCGATGGAGAAATCAAAAGCTTTTCAGACAAGCAAAAGCTAAGAGAATTCAGCACCACCAAACCAGGTTTACAACAAATGCTACAGAAACTTCTCTAGGCAGGAAACACAAGAGAGGAAAGAGATCCACAAAAAGAAACTCAAAACAATTAAGAAAATGGTAATAGGAACATACATATCAATAATTACTTAAAATGTAAATGGATTAAACGCTCTCACCAAAAGACACAGACTGGCTGAACGGATACAAAAACAAGACCCATATATATGCTGTCTGCAAGAGACCACTTCAGACCTAGGGACACATACAGACTGAAAGTGAAGGGATGGAAAAAGCTATTCCATGAAAATGGAAATCAAAAGAAAGCTGGAGTAGCAATTCTTATATCAGACAAAATAGACTTTAAAAATAAGGACTATTACAAGAGACAAAGAAGCCCACTACATAATGATCGAGGGACCAATCCAAGAAGAAGATATAAAAATTGTAAATACTTATGCACCCAACATAGGAGCACCTCAATACATAAGGCAAATGCTAACAGCCATAAGAGGGGAAATCGACAGTAACACATTCACAGTAGGGGAATTTAACACCCCACTTTCACCAATGGACAGATCATCCAAAATGAAAATAAATAAGGAAACACAAGCTTTAAATGACACATTAAACAAGATGGACTTAATTGATATTTATAGGACATTCCAACCAAAAACAACAGAATATACTTTCTTCTCAAGTGTTCATAGAATATTTTCCAGGATAGATCATATCTTGGGTCACAAGCCCTGGTAAATTTTAAAAAACTGAAATCGAATCAAGTGTCTTTTCTGACCACAATGCTATGAGACTAGATATCAATTACAGGAAAAATTCTGTAAAAAATAAAAATACAAGGAGGGTAAACAATACACTACTATATAACCAAGAGATCACTGAAGAAATCAAAGAGGAAATTAAAAAATACCTAGAAAGAAACGACATTGAAAACACGATGACCCCACCCCTATGGGATGCAGCAAAAGGAGTTCTAAGAGGGAAGTTTATAGCAATACAATCATACCTCAAGAAACAAGAAACATCTCAAATAAACAACCTAAAGTAATTAGAGAACGAAGAACAAAAATCCCATAAAATTAGCAGAAGGATAGAAATCATAAAGATCAGATCAGAAATAAATGAAAAAGAAATGAAGTAAATGATAGCAAAGATTAATAAAATTAAAAGCTGGTTCTTTGAGAAGGTAAACAAAATTGATAAAACATTAGCCAGACTCATCAAGAAAAAAAGGGAGAAGACTCAAATGAATAGAATGAGAAATGAAAAAGGAGAAGTAACAATGGACACTGCAGAAATAGAAAGGATCATGAGAGATTACTACAAGCAATTCTATGCCAATAAAATGGACAATCGGGAAGAAATGGACAAATACTTAGAAAAGTACAACCTTCTAAGACTGAACCAGGAAGAAATAGAAAATATAAACAGACAAATCACAAGCACTGAAATTGAAAGTGTGATTAAAAATCTTCCTAACAAGCCAAAGCCCAGGACCAGATGGCTTCACAGGCGAATTCTATCAAACATTTAGAGAAGAGCTAAAACCTATCCTCAAACTCTCCCAAAATACAGCAGAGGGAGGAGCATACCCTAACTCATTCAATGCGGCCAACTTCACTCTGATACCAAAACCAAAGATGTCACAAAGAAAACTACAGGCCAATATCACTGATGAACATAGATGCAAAAATCCTCAATAAAATACTAACAAACAGAATCCAACAGCATGTTAAAAGGATCATACACCATGATCAAGTGTGGTTTATCCCGGGAATGCAATGATTCTTCAATGTATGCCAATCAATCAATGTCATAAAGTATATTTTAAAAATTGGAGAAAAACCATACGATCATCTCAATAGATGCAGAAAAATCTTTCAACAAAATTCAACACCCATTTATGATAAAAACACTCCAGAAAGTAGGCAGAAAGGGAACTTTTGCAACATAATAAAGGCCATATATGACAAACCCACAGCCAACATCATCCTCAATGGTGAAAAACTGAAACCATTTCCACTAAGATCAGGAACACGACAAGGTTGCCCACTCTCACCACTCTTATTCAGCATAGTTTTGGAATTTTTAGCCACAGCAATCAGAGAAGAAAAAGAAATAAAAGGAATCCAAATTGGAAAAGAAGAAATAAGGCTGTCACTGTTTGCAGATGACATGATACTATACATAGAGAATCTTAAAGATGCTTCCAGAAAACTACTAGAGCTAATCAATGAATTTGGTGAAGTAGCAGGATACAAAATTAATGCACAGAAATCTCTGGCATTCCTATACACTAATGATGAAAAATCTGAAAGTGAAATCAAGAAAACACTCCCTTTTATCATTGCAACAAAAAGAATAAAATATCTAGGAATAAACCTACCTAAGGAGACAAAAGACCTGTATGCAGAAAATTATAAGACACTGATGAAAGAAATTAAAGATGCTAAAAATAGATGGAGATATATACCATGTTCTTGGATTGGAAGAATCAACATTGTGAAAATGACTCTACTACCCAAAGCAATCTACAGATTCAATGTAATCCCTATCAAACTACCACTGGCATTTTTCACAGAACTAGAACAAAAAATTTTACAATTTGTATGGAAACACAAAAGACCCCGAATAGCCAAAGCAATCTTGAGAACGAAAAACGGAGCTGGAGGAATCAGGCTCCCTGACTTCAGGTTATACTACAAAGCTACAGTATTCAAGACAGTATGGTACTGGCACAAAAACAGAAAGATAGATCAATGGAACAGGATAGAAAGTCCAGTGATAAACCCACATACATATGGTCACCTTATCTTTGATAAAGGAGGCAGGAATGTACAGTGGAGAAAGGACAGCCTCTTCAATAAGTGGTGCTGGGAAAACTGGATGGGTACATGTAAAAGCATGAGATTAGATCACTCCGTAACACCATACACGAAAATAAGCTCAAAATGGATTAAAGACCTAAATGTAAGGCCAGAAACTATCACACTCTTAGAGAAATACATAGGCAGAACACTCTCTGACATAAATCACAGCAAGATCCTTTTTGACCCACCTCCTAGAGAAATGGAAATAAGAACAAAAATAAACAAATGGGACCTAATGAAACTTCAAAGCTTTTGCACAGCAAAGGAAATCATAAACAAGACCAAAAGACAACCCTCAGAATGGGAGAAAATATTTGCAAATGCAGCAACTCACAAAGGATTAATCTCCAAAATGTACAAGCAGCTCATGCAGCTCAGTATCAAAAAAACTAAGAACCCAATCCAAAAATGGCCAGAAGACATAAACAGACCTTTCTCCAAAGAAGATATACAGATTGCCAACACACACATGAAAGAATGCTCAATATCATTAATCATTAGAGAAATGCAAATCAAAACTACAATGAGATATCATCTCACACCAGTCAGAATGGCCATCATCAAAAAATCTAGAAAAAATTAATGCTGGAGAGGGTGTGGAGAAAAGGGAACCCTCTTGCAGTGCTGGTAGGAATGTGAATTGGTACAGCCACTATGGAGAACAGTATGGAGGTTACTTAAAAAACTACAAATAGAACTACCATATGATCCAGCAATCCCACTAGTGGGCATATATCCTGAGAAAACCATAATTCAAAAAGAGTCATGTACCAAAATGTTCATTGTAGCTGTATTTACAATAGGCAGCAGATGGATGCAACCTAAGTGTCCATCATTGGATGAATGGATAAAGAAGATGTGGCACATATATACAATGGAATATTACATATCCATAAAAAGAAACGAAATTGATTTATTTGTAGTGAGGTGGATGGATCTAGAGTCTGTCATACAGAGTGATGTAAGTCAGAAAGAGAAAAACAAATACCATATGCTAACACATATATATCGATTCTAAGAAAAAAAAATATCATGAAGAACCTAGGGGTAAGACGGGAATAGAGACACAGACCTACTAGAGAACGGACTTGAGGATATGTGGATGGGGAAGGGTAAGCTGGGACAAAGTGAGAGAGTGGCATGGACACATATAAACTACCAAACATAAAATAAATAGCTAGTGGGAAGCAGCCGTACAGCACAGGGAGATCAGCTCAGTGCTTTGTGACCACCTAGAGGGGTGGGATAGGGAGGGTGGGAGGGAGGGAGATGCAAGAGGGAAGAGATATGGAAACATATATATATATGTATAACTGATTCACTTTGTTATAAAGCAGAAACTATCACACCATTGTAAAGCAATTATACTCCAATAAAGATGTTAAAAAATTTTCACTTACAGTTTCCTCAAAAAGAGTTAAATATGGAATAAATCTAGTGAGTTAAAAGACTTGTACTCAGAAAACTATAATACACTGATGAAAGAAATTGAGGACAACAAAAACAGATAGAAAGACATACTGTGCTCATAGATTGGAAGAATCAGTATTGTTAAAAAGACTATAAAACTCAAGGCAATGTAAAAATTCAGTGCAATCCCTGTCAAACATCAATGGCATTCTTCATAGAACCAGAACAAATAATCCGAAAATCTGTGTGGAAACACTAAAGACCCTGAATAGCCAAAGCAATCTTGAGAATGAAGAACAAAGCTGGAGGTATCATGCTCCCTGATTTCAAACTATACTACAAAACACAACAAAAAAAATAGTATAGTATTGGCACAAAAACAGACACATAGATCAATGGAATCAAATAGAGAGCCCAGAAAGGGACCCACATTTATATGGGCCGTTAATGTATGACAAAAAAGGCAAGAATATACAGTGGGGATGGGAAAACTGGTCAGCTATATGCAAAAGACTATATATCAAACTGGAGTACTTTCTATACCATGCATGAAAATAAATTCAAAATGAATTAAAGACTTAAACGTATAAGACATGAAATCATAAAAATAGGCAGTAAGCGCTTTGTTGTTTTAGTCATTTTTTTGATATATTTCTTTAGGCAAAGGAAACAAAAGCAAAAATAAACAAATTCGACGACATCAAACTAAAAAATTTTTGCACAGAAAAGGAAGGAAGCTTTCAACAAAAGGAAAAGGTCACCTACTGAATGGGAGAAGATATTTGCAAATGATATATCTGAAAGAGGTTAATATGTCAAATATACAAAGAAATCATACAACTCAACATCAAAAAATCAAATAACCTGATTAAAAAATGGGCAAAGATTCTAAATAGACATTTTTTCCAAAAGAGACAAACAGATGACCAAGAGGCACATGAAAAGATGCTCAACTCAGTATCACTAATCATCAGGCAAATACAAATCAGAATCACAATGAGATATGTCCTCACCCCTGTCAGAATGGTTATTATCAAAAAGACAACAAATAACAAGTGTTGGTGAGGAGGTGGGGCAAAGGGAACCCTCATGTACTATTGAATTGGTGCAGCTACTGTGTAAAATTGTATGGAGATGCCTCAAAAAATTTAGTAACAGAACTACCATATGATCTAGCAATTTCATTCCTGGGTAGTTAATGAAAGAATACAAAACGACTAATTAGAAAAGCTATATATATATATGTACCCCTATGTTCATTGCAGCATTATTACAATAGCCAAGATATGGAAGCAACTTAATTCCCATGGATATAAAAATGAATAAAGAAGATGTGATACATACACACACACACACACACACACACACACACACACACACACACTGGAATATTACTCAGCCATAAAAGGAATGAAATCTTGCCGTTTGCAACAACCTGGATGAACTTAAAGGATTTTAAGCTAAGTAAATTAAGTCAGAGAAAGAAAAATACTACATGATTTCACTTACATGTTGAATCTAAAAAAGAAAACAAATGAACAAACATAACATAACAAAACAAACAGAATTATAGATACAGAGAACAAAGAGGGGAGGAAAGAAACAGGTGAGAGAAATCAAGAGGGACAGACTTCCAATTTCAAAATAATTGAGTCACAGGTCTGTAATGTACAATGTGGGGAATATAGTCAATACTATGTAATATCTTTGTATGGTGACATATTATACCTAGATTTACTGTGGTAATGGTTTTGAAAGGTATAGAAATATCAAATCACTATGTTGTGTAATAGGAATAAACATAGTTCTGTAGGTCAATTATACTTCACAAACAAAGAAACTCACAGAAAATGAGATCAGATTTGTGGTTACCAGAATCAAGGGTGGGAGGAGGGGGAACTGGATGAAGGCAGTCAAAAGGTACAAACTTCCAGTTATAAGATAAATAAGTACTGGGGATGTAATGTCCAACATGATAAAGGTAACTAATACAGCTGTATGTTATATATGAAAGTTAAGGGAGTAAAGCCTGAGTGCTCACCACAAGGAAAAATATTTTTACTATTTCTTTAATTTCATATCTATGAAATGGTACATGTTCAGTAAACTTATTGTGATAATCATTTTATGACGTATATAACTCAAATCATTATACTGAACACCTTAAACTTATACAATGCTCTATGCCAATTATATTTCAAAGAGGAAGAAAAAATCTTCAAGAAAACATAATTTACTTTTGCACCATAAAAATAAAATACTTAGCTATATATCTAACAAAATATGTTCAAGATCTATATGAGGGAAACTACATAACTGATGAAAGAAATGAAGGAAAACAAATAAAAGATGTTCCATATTCAAGGATAGGAAGACAGTATTTTAGGATAGGAGTTCTTCTCAACTTGGTATATAGATTCTGTACAACCCAATTATTTTGGGGATATTGACAAAATAATTCTAAATAATTCAAAAAAATTCTAAAGTTTATAAGGAACGTCAAAAGTCCCAGAATAGCCAACACAATAGAGAAGACCAAATTTGGAGGACTTACATTACCCAACTTAAAGACTTACTATAAAGCTCTAATGATTAAGAAAATATGGTGTAAGGAAATAATAGACAATTAGATCAATAGAACGGAATAAAGAGCCCAGAAATTGACTCATACAAACATAGCCACTGATCTTTGACAACAAACAAAAGCAATTCCAATGAGAAATAATATTCTTCTCAACCATCAGTGCTGGAACAACTGGACATTCAGAAGCAAAGCATGAATCTAGATATAGACCTTAGCACTCTTTACAAAAATTAACTCAAGGGCTTCCCTGGTGGCACAGTGGTTGGGAGTCCGCCTGCCAATGCAGGGGACGCGGGTTCGTGCCCTGGTCCGGGAGGATCCCACATGCCGCAGAGCGGCTGGGGCCGTGAGCCATGGCTGCTGGGCCTGTGCGTCCGGAGCCTGTGCTCTGCGACGGGAGAGGCCACAACGGTGGGAGGCCCGCATAGCGCAAAAAAAAAAAAAAAAAAAAAAAAAAAACAAACTCAAAATGGAATGTATACCTAAATTTAAAATGAAAAAGAATAAAAATTCTAAAAGATAACATAGAAGAAAATGCAGGTGACCATGGGTTTGATGATTACTTTTTAGATATTTCACCAAGAACACAACCTATGGGGAAAAAAAAACAGTTAAGTTGGAATTCATTAAGAAAAAAAATTTTTACTCTGTGAAAAGCAATGTTAAGAGAATAAAACACAAGCCACACACTGGGAAAAATAGTTGCAAAACACATATCTGATATGAGACTTGTATCCAAACTATATAAAGAACTCTTTAAAAACTTAACAAGAGCAACAAAAACAATGAAAAAGTGGGCAAAAGATCTGAACAGATACCTCATCGAAAAAGATACAGATGGCAAACAAAAATATGAAATGTGCTCAAAATCATGTCATTAGAGAATTGAAATTTAAAAAAACAATGAGGTATTACTATACACCAATGCACTAATAATACCAAGTGCTGCTATTATGTGGAGCAATAGGAACTCTCATTTTCTTCTGGTGAAAATGCAAAATGGTGCAGCCACTTTGGAGGACAGTTTTACAGCTTCTTACAAAGCTAAATATAGACTTACTATAAGATTCAGCAATCAGGCTACTAGGCATTTACTCAACTGAGTCGAAAACTTATGTCCACACAAAATCTTCACATAAATGTTTATAGCAACTTTATTCATAATTGCCAGGAACTAGAAGCAAACAAAATTGTCCTTCGAAATGTCAATAGATAAAAATACTACTTTATATCTTCATAATAGAATACTATTCAACTATAAAAGAAATGAATTATCAAGGCAAGAAAAGACATGAAGGAAGTTTTTAAAATGCATATTTCTAAATGAAAGAATCCAGTCTGACAAAGATACATACTCTATGATTACAATCATATGACATTCTGGAATAGGCAAAACAACAGGGATATAAGTGATTGCCAAGGGTTTGGGGTGAGGGTGATCAGCAGTTCCCAGGGGTTTGAGGAAGAGATAAATAGGTGGAGCACAAGAAGTTTTCAGGGAAATGAAAATATTCTATATGATACTGTAATGGTGGATACATGACAGTATGAACATGTCAGAACTGTATAGCACAAAGAGTGAAGCTTTATGTAAACTATAGACTTTAGTTAATAGAACAATATTTGAAGTAGAGCAATAGAACTTGTTGAATGTAAAATCAATTGCATCTTCGCTTTCAAGAGATCTAATATACATTCTTAATTGTACATGCTCCAAAACAAACTCAAAAATAGAAAATTCAAATAATTTTGGTAAAATACCATCTACTAACATTGTTATTCAACAGACTAAAGTTAGATATGTCTACAGTATTATTTTTATGATCTTGGAACCCAATGTGTTATGGGCTGAATTGTGTCCCCCTCTCCCCAAATTCATATGTTGAAGTCCTAACCCCCAGTACATCAGGATGGGACCTGTTTGGATATAGTTTTTTAATGAGGAAATTATGCTAAAATGAAGTGATGAGGTTAGGCCCTAATCCAATAAGATCACACCCTTAAGAAAAAAGAGAAGATTAGGACACAGACGTGAACAGAGTGAAGACCAAATGCAGGCATGGAAAAAAAAAAATAGCCAACTGGAATGGAGGGAGCCAAGGACAGAAGCCTCTGGAAAAATCAACCCTACCAACACCACATTGCTCTCACAGTGCTAGCCTCCAGAATTGTGAGAAAACATATTTCTGTTTTTTAAGGCACTCAATTTGTGATACTTTGTCATGGCAGTCCATGAAACAACTAGCCAAATAATTTGATCTAGTATGGCAAATATTATCACAATGAAGTTTACTGATCTATAGGAAAGAGGATATATGTCCTTTTCATTAGATCTTTGTTTTTCTTGATTTTTGAAACAATAATGGTGTTTAGCCCTGGAGCACTGATCAAAGGAAAAATATTATTCATCAGCACAGAACAGAGTTTCTTTTTTATAAGATAAAAAGGATCATGTAACATTCCTTTTTTAAATGTTCATGAATAAATCTATTAAAATTCTTTAAATTTTTACAAATACTCTTCTTGGCCAATGTAGATATAGAGTATAAATATTAAAAATTGATATTTCTGCCCATAAAATCAAAAGGAAAAGAGACATATCTTTCTTTTTTTAAAAAAAATCTTAAAATCTGATAGTGTTTATTAAAGCATACTGATAATACTAGCCTATAATGAACTATGTTTATGGATACCTAGTTCAGCCTTTGTTTATCCCATAGATAAGACTTAATCCAAACTGTGGTTTTGTGGACATGTGTATATGTTTGTGTACATGAACATATGTGTTTTTGCATGTGTATGTGTGTAGATATATGAAGGTACAGGTATTAAATATGTAAATCTGCCTATATGCAAGTACATGTGTGTTTATGCTAACATATGTCTGTATACATTTATTACTGTATGTGGGCAAAAATGAAATGTGTATGTATGTTTGTGTGCATGTACTTCTGTGTGTGTTTCTGTGCATGAAAATACATATATGGGTATGTGTGTGCACACATGTGCATGGTAGGTAGTATTCTCAATGCCTAACACAATACCTGACGTATACAGACCATGCAAACAATTTTTTAAGTGAATGAAATGATGAATATGTTGTTTTCAACATTTACTTTATTTTGGTTTAAAATTGACATATTACCTGTGCAAATTTGAGATATGTCTAATAGCTTTTATTGAAATAATAATGTTTATCTAATTAAACCAAGAAATATGACTTTATTTGGAAGAATTCAAAAGTGTTTTAAAATCATATTTTTCTTGTCTATTACTTTGTATGATTTTAATCATATGTTACACTTAGCCTAATAGCCTGTGTTTTAAAATTAATATATTTTATGACCTCCACCCCACTTTATACTCAAGATATAAAAATTAAAACCTAGACCCAAATCTAAAGGTAATATTGACAAAAATATCACAGGTTTTAAATGTTTTAGTTTTTGCCTACAACCAATGATAAACCTTACAATAAACCTTACAATAGTCATTCCTTCATTAAAATAGGCACAATAAATATTGGATACTAAAAAAAAAAATTGGATACTTTAAAAAGATGTTTATTTCTTCACATGAATGAAAATCCTTGATTGTTATTCTTACATTTTCATGACAGTGTAAAAAAATTTTTTAAGACAATAATTTTTCCCCTTTTTTGTTTTGCTTTTCTAGTTTTCAACATTTTATAAAAAGAATGCTATCATTTATCTCAAATATTTAATTTACTTTCCATTGTACAATATTCTAAGAAGACCAAAAATCTTTTCTGTCATTGATATATCTTTCCTATTGAGTCCTTTTTTTTTTTAACTTCATTAATTTTCCCCTGCTGTGTTTTGAATAATGTTAAAATAATCACAGCTATTTATGCTCTTTTCATTTGCTTAGGACAAAATATTCAATTATCACCAAAAAATGCCGGTAAATTATTCTAGATATTTAGCAAAAAAATAAACATTAATTTTACTAACTTTTGAAATTAAAATTTATTCAGAAAAGGGAAAACTCTTTCAAGTATATTTTATTTTTTGTAAATTGGACTCCACTAAAGTTCATAAAATTCCAGAGATTACTTTATTACATTTAGAAATAATCACACTAAAAACATTTTTAAAGAAAGAATTGCCCAAAGCAGTTATGAAATGTATTATTTTAAGCAATCTGAAAGATTTACAGACACATAGAGTCATTAGTCGCATTTTTCATATACTTGTTCAGTTTTATTTTGCCCTGCAGCTCAAGGTTTTCAATTATTTTGATGATGGGCTATCTGTATTTTGCTAATCATCTCTAGGTTAATGATATTTGGAACAAAACTAATGTTATTTATAATTTTGTCTAGCATACCTCACAATATATATTATTTTTATAAATAGATGTTAGGTTCCTAGAGAGACTTTTCTTTTAAAACAGTATCAGTAACATTTATTCATCCATTTATTAACTTATCAAGTTCCATAATTACTAGATTGATGTTGAGCATACAAAATTAAATGAGAGGGCTTTTTCTTTAAAGTGGTGGTAGGGGAAATATATTCTATTCCAAGAGCATTCAATTGTCTAAGAAGGACATAAGTGAATGAGGTTATGTGGGAGAACAGCCTAGAAACGTAGAAAAGGATCAGTTCTTAGAGAGACTTCAATGGTTCAGTGAGGTATTTCATTCTGTGGATAATAAGTAGGCATACCTTTTAGGTTTGGGGGCAGAGAAGTAACATGCTCACATCTAAATCCATTAGCAGGTTTTAAGGATGTGCTGAGATGGGAGATGAATTTTATTAATATTGCTAAAGTTCAGGTGACACACAATAAAAGTCATAACCAGACAAGATTAGTGGAGAATAATATGGAATTGAAACAGATGGAACTGTGAAGAATAAGAAATAAAACACAAAGGGCCTGGCCAGGATGAGATTAGAGTCAGAACATCAGAAGGTAGATTACCTCCAAAATTACTCTTGGCTTGCCTGAGAGGAACATAAAAACACACATAATGTGGAGTTCTGTAGATAGAACAGGTTTCAGGGGAAAGATGATTAATTTGATTATTCAACAATATAAATGTAATGAAACATCTATGGCACCTGTTACCTCTCTAATCTGGAGTCTAGGGTTTGTATAGTGGCTTAATCTAATGGATAGGTATTGAACATCTCCACAAGTCGGATATAGGTAAAGAAATTGGGATCCATATAAATGTGGCTTACGACTTTTGGAGTTCAGGGTTTAAGGGTCATTATCTCACCTTCAATACTGTAAAGTGAAACTGCTGTTCAATAAAGTCTAAGTTTTTTGTTCAGTAAGCATATTTGCTGTAAGCAATATATAGATGACAAACATTTGCTCCTTCCCTTTTAATCAAAACTTTTTCCTTCTGTCTCTCTCTCAATCATATATTTATCTGTCCATCCGTCCATCCACCTATCTATCCATACACCTATATATCACCCACAAATGCTCAAAGGTCCAGGAAAATGTTTCCAAATTATTACAAATCTGCCAGAGATAACACAAAACACTGTTTTCTTTTTTAATGGGAGACTAAAATACTTTTCATATTTAAAAATTCGAAAACGTGGTAGTAGATACTTATGTTAATATTTTAAGTAATATAATTCAAATAATTTATTCCAACCATTATAGACATAATACAGCAGGTTTATTATTGCTTAACCCATATCAGTATTTCAAAAATTATTTTTAAATATATGTGATATCTCAAATGCCCTGAAGAGTCTGAATAAAAATTCTTTTCCCCAAATCCAATTTTCTGTATCTAACAACTCAAGAGTTCAAGTTTTAGTTATGATTCAAGTAAGCAGTAGAATGCAACACATTCACACAATACACTGATTAACTCAAATTCCAAAGGAATTTTAACACATAAACTCCTTCAAAAATGCCCAAAGGAGTATTGATATACTGCAGTTGGAGACTGCAGTCTTCATAAACTTCATCTTCATACTCTAAAATCAATTGTCTTCTATTCCTTTATGCATCTATTGATTATACAGGAAAACGTTTTTATAAAAATCAATGTGTAAAAGACTTCTTTTATGGTCTTTTCTTTGTCTCTTCACAATGTTGTTTGATGTTTTATTGTGAATACTAAGTGCTCCTAATGATCAAAATGTACAAGTTGTTCCTAACATTTTATTAATGAGAGAAACATGACATCATCTTGGTGTCATGACAAAAAGTTTCTATTTCATCTCTCACATGTAAATATACTGTTCAGGAATTTATTTACCTGTATTAGGATTTACATGTGAAAAATTCTATCTACCAGTTTCATTCAAACAATTATTTAATGAATCTGAATTAATAGTTATTAGCCACATTTAAGCCTCCCACTCCCCAATGTACTGTGTAAGACACTCAGTGAATAATGATTAATATAAAGCACTTTTAAAGAAGATAGTATATCATACCTCTCTGAGAAAATCTAGGTTGAACATGTAAAGTCCTTGGGGGGATTTTCTCCTTAAAAATATAGTACTACCCTCTACCATATATAGATTTAGACAATACGTTTGGATCAGCAACTAAATTCCTATGAGAATATCCATCACATGAAAAGTGCCAATCACAAAGCCTTATCTTTGCTAATTAAAAAAATTATTCAAACATATGGATTTTCAAATTTAACTCCAAACCCAATGTTCATGTATACACTTAAATCACACATACTTGGACATTTCCTTAGGTAGCTGCTTGATGTCAAATGTGTGTTTTTTCCATATTCACTTATTTTGTCAATTTTGCAATTTAAAAAATCCACCCAAAACTAACTTTGCCAAGTGAATCGTAAAAGAACTTCCATTGAAACTACATTGAGAAAAATGTTATTTAGTCTCTAAAATATTGCATTATCTCTAGAAGAGAGTTCAAGGAAAAGTGCAGAGAGCTCTTCTGATTAAACCTTAATTAATATGTCTTCATTTCCTCCCTACTCTCTTTTTCCTCTTGCTCTTCTCTCCCTGTTCTTTTGATTTCTCCAAGAAGTGAAAGTTCAATACAAAATTGTTTGAGCTTTGGGAAAGAAAAATGTTCATTTGAAAGGATGTGACTGCGTTTGACCTCAATGTCTCTCAAACTTAAAGAAAGGAAAGTGGTAGATGGGCAAGGATGAAAGATTTCTGACCAGGAATATCGTTGTTAGTGTAATATAAACCATGCGCTTGAAGGGATTTCATCAGTTAAAGCCTTTAGATAATAAAATAATTGCTAAATGAGCCAAACTCTTGCATTACTTAGTCTAACATATATACTTATGTCTTTAAGATACCTGATATGTAAGATGGCTATATTTTATTATTAAAATGATTTGCACATTCTAACTCCAAAAGTAGAAGTCTTCTTTGCTTGTTTGTTTGGGTTTCTTTTTTGTTTTGCAAAGTTTTTATTTCGTTTCTTTGAATTCTTTCGCATATTCATTCAATAAACCTTAATCACAAAGAGGAAAGCACAATTTTGAGCACCAGGAATATAAGCAGTGAAAACAATAGACAAAGTTGTTAGCAAAAACTGTCAAGCTTAGAAAGGGACAAAAGATATTACTGGTTTTCCTTCCAATGAAATGTTCACATTGACTAGTGGAGTCTCTGGGGATTATCTGATTCTACTGAAGTATGCATTTTTAATTGTCTTTGAAATACTGTATAAAAATTAAATTATAGAAATCTGATAATACAACTGATTTCTGTTCATGACAATGCAAATGAACATCAACCAGTAGTAGTAAATCTCTCTAAGTCAAATTTTCATTCCAACAGATTTTACTGATTCTCTTAATTAATCAGATAAATAATAAAATATTTGACACATGTTCAATTAATATTTGATGAGAGTCTTGATTTTACCATTTTGAAAATTTTATTTTAACAAGGTGCTTGTCTTTTGGCACTTATATTCTAGTTGATCTTCTACAAAGGCCTAAACTTAAAAAGAATGTATTCTTCCATTTTCATTCATTATAGTAAGATGGCTTCTGTGGAAGCCAGGAAGTCCTCAGTCCTCATTTACGTTAGAAAAGAAAATGTAAGTGGAGACTATCTTTCACATATTTGGGCTTCCAAAACAAATCTACCCATTTTGAAAGACCGGTAAGTAAGGGCATTCTGCTTCCTTGGTTTCCTGTGTCTTTTAACTTTTGCTTGGAGCAATAAGATTGTGCAATTTTTGGATAATGATTTTTGCTGGTTAACCTGAAATGAAAGTATATATATTGTTTGCAGAGTTGATGGTAAATACAGTTGAAGTGCAGTTTACAGGATGCAGTTGGTTAGTATATGCCTTCAGGAATAGTCAATAAAACTTAATAGATACTCATTTCTAGTACCTTACTCCCAGGGCCATAACCAGGTAGAAAATCAGCCCACTTGGAAGAGAGTGTTATATCATTTCATCACAAACCCTGAAAATATTAGGATCTGGTATTCAGTAGGGGTATCTGTGAATGATAAAATAAGAAGTAAAAATATGTGTAAGCTTGAGTAGTGTGATAGTTGAACATATTGGTATAAAATTTTTCTGAAAATGTCTGAAATTTTACCAAATCCTTTTGAATACTTTTTGTAAGTTTCTTACATTTTATTATTTAATTAATTAGGTGATTAGGAATTCACATAAACTAACTTTAAAGATAATTTCATTCTGAACTGATCAGAGCATCAGTTTAGTAATATTAATTTTTCAAGGAAAATTTTATATTTAGCTCTGTTTAGATGATGAAAATATTGGCTGTTATAAATACATACTATTAAATTGTTTTTTTCAATTTTATCAATAAGTTATGAATGTAGTTGGTATATTTGTACTTTTTCAAAACCCCATGAATTCTGATTTTAAAATTTGCTACTAAAACTTTCAATTCACCCAAATGTGTTAATCATTTGGTAACATATTCAATAATTTAACCCTCTCTCCTTTTACTCTTAGCACAGAAAGAGCATTTTATTATCAAAACACATTGCAAACTGGAATATGACATATTTCATGAAGGCTAAATAAAGCAATTATTTAATGATTGCTATCACTACACTTCACTTGTAGGTAAAAGATTAGAACAGAAATAGCAGGCATGTTGAATTGTAATTTGGAAAGGACAAACTGGTATCAATACCACCAGCAGAATACAATTAGAGATTTCTAAGCTGCCTGCCCACTCCCTTTGCAGAGGGAAATTTATAACCTAAAATAATGATAACAACAAAAATAATCATAATACCAGTAGCTAAGATGATTGGTTGGCTTTCTAGTATGAGGAAAACAAAAAGGAAGGTAATTATATATTTAAAATTTTTCAATTGTATCAAGCCACAACATTTGAATATAGAATGTTGAATATAGATAGAAACCAAGTACAAAATAATTTGTCTTTGCCCCATAGTAGATATGTTTGTTTTCTCTGTCCATCTATTATTTCATCTTTAGCTAGAAATAGCCTCGACTTTCAGTTTTCTGTTTTTAAAAGCTTTTTTTACTTAGTTTGAAAGAATTATAGTTTTACAGGAAGTTGCAAAGATAGAACAGAGAGGTCCAGTGTACTCTTCAACTAGTTTCCTCCAATTATGTACGTCTTACATAATTACAAGTGGTCCCGAACCCAAGATGGTTTGACTTAAGATTTTTCTACTTTATGATGATGTGAAAGCAATACACATTCAGTAGAAACCATAGTAAGAATTTTGAATTTTGATCTTTTCCCAGGCTAGCAATAAGAGGTACATACTCTCTGTGATGCTGGGCAGCAACAGAGGGCCGTGGCTCAGTCAGGCACGCATTCACAAGGGTGAACAACCGGTACAATTACAACAATTCTGTTTCACTTTCGATGCAGTATTCAACACATTACATGAGATATTCAACACTATTATAAAAGACACTTTGTGTTAGATGATTTTGTCCAAGTGTAGGCTAATGTAAATGTTCTGAGCATGTTTAAGGTAGGCTAGACTGAGCTATGATGTTTGATAGATAGGTTATGGTAAATGCATTTTTGATTTATGTTATTTTCGGTTTATGATGATTTTATCAGGACTTAACCCCATCATAAGTCAAGGAAGATCTATATAGTACAATACCCAAACCAGGGATTTGACATTAGTGCAATAAGTATGAATAGTTCTATGTCTTTTTTATCATGTACGTAGGTTTGTATAACCACATCTGCAATAAAGATATCAAACCACAAGGATTCCATAACCACAAGGATCTCCCTCTTGTTATCCCTTTACAGTCATACCCATCCTCCTGCCCAACCAACCATCATTAACCTTTAGAAACCACTAATCTATTTTCCATCTATAATCTTATCATGTTGGGAGTGCTATTTAGATAGAATTATGTAACATGTACTCTTCTGAGACTGGAACTTTCCACTAAGCAAAATGTTATTGAGATTCCTCCAACCTGTTAAATGTATCAATGTGCATTCTTTTTATTGCTGAGTAGTATTGCATGATATGGATGTGCCAGTTTGTTTAGCCATTCTCCTATTAAGGGAAAATTATTTTGTTACCAGTTTTGAGCTATTAAAATAAGCTGGTGAGAGCACTCATGTACAGTTTTTTTGTGATGATAAGATTCCATTTCCCTGGGTTAAGTGAGCAAGAATGCAACTGGCTGGTCATATGGTAAATGTACGTTTAGCTTTCAAGAAACTGCCAATATGTTTTCCAGATTTTCTGTAGCACTTTACATTCCCATCAGCAATATATGAGAGATCCAGTTTCTTTTCATTCTAACCAGCATTTGGTATTACTCTTAGTTTTTATTTTGCCTGTTCTGGAAGTGTGTAGCAATACCTCATCATGTGCTTCACTTGCATTTCCCTAGTAGCTAGTGATATTGAAGTTCTTAGTATATGCTTATTTCCCATCTGTGTATTCTCTTCAGTGAAATATCTTTTTATAGCCTTTGTCCATTTATAATTGGATTATGTGCTTCTGTTGTGTTTTGAGAGTACTTGAAATATTCTAGATATGAGTCCTTTATCAGATATGTGGTTTACAAATAGTTTCTCCCAGTCTATAGTTTGTCTTTTCATCCTCTTAATATGGTCTTTCTCAGAACAAAAGATTTTCATTTTGATGAAGTCTAATTTATATTTTCCTTGCATAGATCCTTTTGGTGTAACATCTAAAAGTTCTTCACCAAGCCCTATGTCCCAAAGATTTTCAACACTGACATTTTGACACCATGAGTGTGGTTTGTTACAGTTTTATGGGGTCTAAGTTCAGACTCTCTACTTCACCTTTGCTGGAGGAGAGGGGCCTCAGTTTTTGTGTTTGTGTATTTGTGTGTGTGTGTGTGTGTGTGTGTTTTCTGTGTCATGTGGCTGGTATACAGCACTTATGCCAAAGTTTTCTGTCCTGTTAGGCTGCCCCTTTAGTGATCCATTTGGCTAGAGACAGTAGGCTTTCCTACTCATTTTATATATCATGTCCAAAATCACATCTACTCTGTCATCCCAGAAGCAGAAATCTTAGTTCATTTTGAATGATCCTGATTCTTACTCCATGGCGTTCCATGTCTGAGTCTGTCATAGGTAGGCACTATATCGTCTTGGACATGGTGATTAGTGCAGGTCTTTAAATGTAACCCAAATATGGCCACTAGAGCTAATCAAGTGCACTGGATTTTGTGAAACTACTGGGAATGAAAACTCTCTTTTTAGGATGTTGTTAAGATGAAAATATTTCAGTCTGCAGCTATAGGTATTTTCTAACATGATGAAAGGCCATACCTGAGATTTAAATCAACACAGAAGAAAACAAAAGGTAACATATGGGGAAGGAGTCCCTCTGCACTGATGCCACTGAGCCCCTAGACCTGGCAGGGTTCTGAATCTAGCTCTACTTTGGTAAGCCAGTATGTCCCATTTTTACTTTGAGCTAGTTTTTCAGTTTTTGTAATCAAAGAAGTCCTAAAAATATCAATTTTGCTCATCTTTCTATAGAAATCAATCATCCTACTTTCCTGTGAAATATCCCATGGTCCTTTCCCTATTAGTGTTTGATATGTGTTGGCTTAATCAAAGCTAGATCTAACACCCTGTCTAGAACCAGACAACCTTATTAAACATTTTAAAGATTCTTCCCCACTAAAAATACTTGGAAAAGATGCATATTTTTATCTACCTGAGATAAAGTCTCACAGAAATTACTGAGCTATTCCTAATAAAATCCATGAGATCATGACCTTATGTATAGGCAAAAATAGGCAGCATTTTCTTAGTATTTGTTAAAAACCAAAAATAATCATCCTGTCCTTCAATATTTTACTAACAATATAAATTCTTTTAGTAGAAGGTAATAACATTCTGGAAACAATTGGAAATACAATATCAATACCTCTACAGAAGAAAGTGCTTTTTGGCATAAAAAATATGTATTTATACTTATATAATATTTATATTCAATATATATTAACCTATACCACCAGAAATCTACTCCATTTCATTATCTACCTTACTCAATTCCAGTTCACTCTATTCCTTTTTTGTTGTTTATCTTTAAGGTTAATTCTCTCCCTACAAATTACCTTGTTTACTCTCTAAGGAGTTGAGTCTGTTTTAGGAGATCATATGCTTATGTGTAAATATTAACATGAAACATTTGTGGAGCTAGAAACTGAATATTTGAAGAGGAAAAAGGAGTTCTTGGAGGTCAGACTAAAGAGCTAAGGGGAGAAGATGATAATCCTAAAACAACTTCCATCTTTGACTGGTCTTGTATCAAACTAACTTTCAGCAGGAGTTTTTGATGAAAGTGAGAACATACATTAAAGGATCACAAATATGAAAGTCACATCATGGCTGATATAATTTTGTATCCTCAAGCCTGGTATCAAAAATGACAGAGTAGATGGTCAATACATAGTTATCAACTGGATAACAGACTCAATGAATGAGTGAGGAGCTTCAAGAAATCTGAGTTGATTAGGTTGTACTTTGGAGTTTCTGTACTCATTTTTTCTTTTTTCTACCATGGCTTGTTTGAGTTTTTCAAGTTTTTTTGTTTGTTTTGTTGTTTTGTTTTTGTGACACCGTGCAGCATGCAGGATCTTAGTTCCCTGACCAGGGATGGAACCTGTGCTCCCTGCAGTGCAAGAGTGGAGCCTTAACCACTGGACCGCCAGGGAAGTCCAAGATTTTATTCTTGGTTATCTGCATATCATTTGGTTAAACTTGACTTCTCTGTCTAAACTGAAACATGAATGGCAACACCCCTATCAGAAAGCTTTTGTAGAGTAATAACCTCTCAATTCAGGCCAACTTGGCTTGGACCTATTTCAAAGACTCCCTGACTATGTCCACAGCCTCTGAAATCTACTTTCCACTTTTTCTTAGCTGACTTTTAATAACTGCCACTTTGCTCCTGCTGGTGGCTTACAGGCAGTGAGAGCTGCTACTTAGGTCAGTGTTCTTAAGAATTTGTTAATAGAATAACTGGCTGACAAAGCCAGTTAACTCAAGCACAGTTTGGAGGAATGGCAGATTAGAAAAAGATAGAAGCACAAAATATGTCCAATCCATTACCTACTACAACCTTTTCTCTTTTAATTGCAATCAACCACACACCTGGCAGGAAGTTTATTGGCAAGGTCTAAGCAAGATACAAAATATTTTTGGATTAGTTTGTGGAAATTTTTTATTATATCAATGAACTGTTTCTATTCTGTGTAGTACGTTTTCAGATTCGTTTTGAGTTAATATGTGTGAAGAAGTCATTTGAACCATAAATGCAGGTGCAAATAAAAGGAAACAGATGATATTATTCCCTATGTACAACTTAACTGCATGACTTTCTATTCTTTTTTTTAATTGCCAGATTTGCTAGAACAATGTTTTCTTTCAATTTTTATTGTTTAAATTCATTTAAAAACACAGTAATACAAAAATGTATTTCCCCTATAACAATAGAAACTATAAGAATTAAGTTTAAAGTCACTTTATTATGATCCTTAATCTGGGTTCTCATCTACTTGTCTCCCGTCACTAACCATGTTAATCATCTTGGTAATTATCTTTCTAGACATTTGTCAATATATATTGAACATTCAATTTATTTTCCTTGCTATGAGAGTTATCTGAACTGGTTCTTCAACTGAGGTTTTCTTACTTAAACACCTTGACCATAACAAAGTTATAGATTAGATGAGAATGAGCAAATTGGACCTTAACTCAGTAGTATAACTACACTCTAAAAACAAGGAGATTTCAGTGCCTACACTACAAAGTAAAAATAAATGTAATAATAATTGCAAAGTAATATATATTAAAGCAAAAACATTATAAAGCCAATTATGTTTTAATGCAAATATAATATTCAAAAATGAATTTAATGCATAGTATAATCATTATAAAGTTTAAAATGAGCCCCTAGACATCTGTCTGGTGCATAGTAGGTTCTTAATGTCTTATTGTTTTTCTTAATGAGTTATTAACTGCAGCTTTTAGAGTGCAAAAATGGAGTATGTGTAAAATAAAGATTTATATATCACAGTAAATCATTGTATCATTATTAACAAACATACAGAAAGTCATGTTTTAAAAAAAAAGTGCTAACATTCATAGAAATGAGGACATTTAGATTAAAGTTATCTACCAAAGAAGTCTGAGGGGAAAAAGTGATATAACATCCTTTGTAAGTAATCCCACTGTGCTGGTGTATGTTTTGCAGCTTCGTTGGAGTCATCTAAATTTCTTGGGCAAATAAATATTTAAAACACTAAATATGCTTTTAGCAACATCTAAATATTCTCTGTAAAATAGACACTACCCACAGGATTAAAAACTCATCCTCCAGTTCAAGTTGTTTTTGTTGTTTGTTTTCCAATCTGTATAACTTAAATGCTCTCTTTCACTAAGGCTATGGCACCTGGGGTTTGCTGCGCATACAAATTTTGAAAGAATGCATTATTTATTATTTCCTCAACATATATTAATGGCTATATTTTGTGCATGAAAGTTCGGTAAATAAATTTTTTTAAATCTCCCTTTTTTGCCCCTCCCCTGCTGAGTTCCTGAGCCCTATAAGCCAACTTTCAGCCCAGATTGAATCTTTACAGCTGAGTTTCAACTCATGAAAAATACTTTGCAAGGGAAATGCTGATACGGCTTTAATTATAGTGATGTTAACTGCTCCATTATAATTAGAGATCTGCTGACCCTCTTAACTGGTTTTTGCTTTCAGAACATCATGAGACAGACTCCTTTTGCCAGCCATTCATCAGCTTCCTTTAAATTCAGTAACAATTTAGTGGTAAATGCGTTCCTTAATATAGTTTCTTTGGCTGCTAAGAAGTTGGATGTTCCTCTCAGATCCTGAATTCTGGGTGCCAATGGCTTAAAGGAAACTGAGCAGATAATTTAAGCCATTTCATTGTTCTTTACTCAGAAATTTTCCTCAGTCATTCATCCTGGTATTCTTTCCCACATTTAAAGCTATTTGGGAAAGAGATTTCCTCTTTCCTCAACCCACCTTATCCCCAGCTCTTAACATTTACTCTGAAAACAGTCTACTTGTATTTATTCTCACTTGAAGAAATGGAAATAGAAAACAGCTGGTCAGCTTTCCTCCGGAAACCCACTCATTAGGACAGCGATTCTGGGCAATCCTTAAGTCCACTCTCTTGCCATCTCCTAATCCTTAACTCATTTACACTGCCTGGGTTTAAAAACCTTAAATTATTTATATTCCTTTTTCCCACAAATAGTAGTCTAAAGCAACTGAGATACATTGGGCCTCTCTCAAATAGCGATTTTTCTGGGCAGATAAAAAAACAAGGTTCCTATTCATATCTGTACTAAGAATCTGATTAAAATTATCAGAAAACAACTCACTTTGAAATCAAAGTTAGTACATCCACATATATTGCAGCAGATCCCAACGTTTAGCATGCACCTGAATACTTATTAAAAATTCTGATTCAGTAAAGCCTGCAGAAGCCAGGATCAAGTCTGTGCAGCAAGCACCAACCTCCTTTCCCCAACTGCTAGATTCTCGTGCAGGTGGCACATGGCAACACACAGAAAAGCACTGTTACAGCAGTTAGATTAGTCAATTGCAGTTATAAGCAAACCAACAAACCCTTTAAAAAGTGCTGTGGACAGAGAGAGATTTAAGAATTATCCCTGTCCAAATAAGAGTGTTCCTTAAAACTTATATGCTCAACTGTATTAAGGTTTATATAATGTACAATCAGGATCCTTGGTTGCAAATACCAGAAACTGGCTCTGGTTAAGAATTGAGAGAAAAGGCATTTGTTATAGAGCTACTGGGTAGCACATTGAATTATGGAAAAACTGGAGAATCCGGCTTAGGAAATACATAGAAATAAAGGTATGAAAAGGAAAGCCAAGAGCCAACATAGAATCGGTTGAGGATGATGTTGCTAGAGCTGCTGCCATTAACAGCTTTGGCTGATAGGCTGCATTCTTCTTATCCTCCCCCCCCCACCCCCACCACTTCCCAGAAAAGTTTCTTTCTGTTCCTGTATATTTTATTCACTCCTTGAAGTTTCAAAATTCAGGAGGAACAATCCAGTTAGCTGAACCTTGGTCATATGGTCAAGCCTGGGCTCCAGCCAGAAAATGGCATCTTTCAAGTCATGTATAAATTGTGAAAGGCCCAATGGCCCAATAAAGCTACAAACTCTGAATACAAAGCATGTAGAATATAATTGTTATATATAGAATCACACTAGATTTTTGCTGAAAAGAGTCTTGTTCGTTAGAATAATAACCTCTTAGTTAGAATTTCCTCTCAAAAATAGAGAGGTGGCAGGGACACCATTTGACTTTCAAATTGGGAAAGATAACGCTCACTCTCACCAGCTATATAGACATCATACAAATGGGATTACTTTTTTTGTGTTCAGTTACTTTCACCTACATGATGCATCCATTTTGTTGTAACAGTAGTGTATTAGTCAAGTTTCTTCAGAGAAAATTAAAAAGGAAGAGACATATATATATGTATATACATATATATCATTTATTAAGTGTGTTTTCAAATCATATGTACACTTTTTGTGTTGTTTTTATTTTACTGTGGAGTTTAGGATATCTACGTATTCTGGATATGAGTTTTTTGATGATCAGAAGATTTTAATTTTAATCAAGTCCAAGTTATCATAATTATTGTTTTCTAGTTAGTGTTTTCTGTGACCTGTCTTAGAAATCTTTTTTACTTTTACTTTCTTCTGGAATCTTTATAGTATTAGCATTTATATTTATGTAAATGATTTGTTTCAAATTAAATGTTGTATGTATATAAATCAGGGACTGAGGTCTTTTTCCCTCCAAATAAATATCCAGTTGTTTTAGCACTATGTGTTAAAAATATTTTGTTTTTTTCCATTGAAATATTTTTGACCTCTTGTTTGAAATGAATTAACCATATATGTGTTTATCTGTTTCTGGAATTTCTGTTGTGCTTCAGCGATCCATTTTATTTTCTTTAAACAGTGCCAAATTGTCTTAATTATAATAACTTCAGTGGTGTTAAAGTCATATAATGTAAGTTTTACATTCCTCTTTTATTTTATTCTTCAATTTTGTTTGGGCTATACAATGTCTCTTGTAAAAATGCACGTTAGAAAATAAATATGAATTTTAGAACAATTTGTCAATTTTCATTTTTAGAAGCTATTTGGGTTATGACTGAGAATGTGTTGAATTTATAGGTCAAGTTGGGAAGAAACTGATCTATAAATATCTTTTCAAAATTTTTTTAAATTAAAAAAAATTTTTTTTTACATCTTTATTGGAGTATAATTAATTTACAATGTTGTGTTCATTTCTGCTGTATAACAAAGTGAATCAGCTGTATGTACACGTATATCCCCATATCCCCTCTTCCTTGCATCTCCTTCCCACCCTCCCTATCCCAGCCCTCAAGGTGGTCACAAAGCACGAAGCTGATCTCCCTGTGCTATGCAGCTGCTTCCTAATAGCTATATATTTTACATTTGGTAGTGTGTATATCTCAATGCTACTCTCTCACTTCATCCCAGCTTACCCTTTCCCCTCCCCATGTTCTCAAGTCTATTGTCTATGTCTGCATCTTTATTCCTGTCCTGCCCCTCGGTTCATCAGAACCATGTTTTTTTTTTTTTTTTTTAGAGCCCACATGTATGTGTTAGCATATGGTGTTTGTTTTTCTCTTTCTGACTTACTTCACTCTGTATGACAGTCTCTAGGTCCATTCACCTCCCTACAAGTAACTCAATTTCATTTCTTTTTATGGCTCAGTAATATTCCATTGTGTATATGTACCACATCTTCTTTATCCATTGATCTGTTGATGGACACAAGTTGTTTCCATATCCTGGCTATTGTAAATAGCGCTGCAGTGAATATTGGGGTGCATGTGTCTTTTTAAATTATGGTTTTCTCAGGGCATATGCCCAGTAGTGGGATTGCTGAGTCGTATGGTAGTTCTATTTTTAGTTTTTTAAGGAACCTCCATACTGTTCTCCATAGTGGCTGTATCAATTTATGTTCCCACCAACAGTGCAAGAAGCAGTATCTTAACAATATTTTATCTTTGAGTCTTTAAGTATATCTTTCACATTTATTGAAATCTTTTTTATTTTCTTAAAATTGTTCCCAAGAATTTTAAAATATTTTTTCTATTTTATTTCCTATTTGTTTTCTGCTAATATGTCATCTATGTTTGTATATTGATCCTTAAACCTTACTTAGTTCACTTTTTAGTCATAGTAATAGCTTTGTAGAGTCTTTAGAAATTTCTATGTAGACAATCATCATCTGCAAATAAAAAGTTATACTTCCTTTTATAATCTGTTTACTAATTTCAACATCTGGGTAGTATGTGGGTCACTCTCTATTAATTTTTTAAAATATTTTTATTTATTTTGGTTGCAGCAGGTGGGGTTCTTTGTTGAGGCATGCATGTGGGATCTAGTTCCCTGACCAGGGATCAAACTCAGGTCCCCTGCATCATAAGCATGAAGTGCAAACCACTGCACCACCAGGAAAATCCTTATTGTTTTTCCTCTTGACTACACATCACATATTTCCTTTTTCTTCATGGGTCTAGGAGCTCCTCATTGGACATTTTAAATAATATATTGTAGAAACTCTGGCATATATTAGGTACCTTTGAAGAATTGCTTTTTGTGTTTGTTTGTTTTGTGTTTTGTTTTTCTTAGGTAACTAAGCTGGTTGGAGTCTCAAATGTCATTAACCCTGCTATGGGAATAAGCTAAAGTCTTTGCTAATTAGTTTAGCCCTCTAGATGTTTTGTTTGTATTGGGTTTTTTTTTTTTTTTTTTTTTGCCCACCAGTACTATTGGACTTTCCTCACACATGTGCAGTTCCAGTGTTACCCAAGGGTTAGGGGAGACCTTAAATATACATTTTGAGGCCCCCCCCCCCACTCCACCAACCTAACCAAGACCATTTCTCTCCTTGATTTTCTCCCTCACTTTCCTGCTCTTCTGGCAAAACCAAATTCTATCTGCCTATTCTTCAGGTCAGTATGATGAGCTTTAGTAAGCTTTCTGCTTGAATTTAACCAACCTTACATAAGACTAAGGTAAATTTTATCCAATATAGTTCCTTTCTTTTAATAATATAATCTCATCCCATTTCTACCTATTTTCAGTCACTGCCATCAAATAATTGCTTATATATATTTTGTTTCTAATTTTTGATTATCTGTGGGTGGGCTGATCCAACTACTCTGATCTTACTGAAATCAGAATTCCTTTTTCTGTATTTTTATGTCTTTTCCCTTAATTAATAATATTTTCCTCAGATGTTTAATATTCTCTGTTTATTCTTTCATATTTTTAGTGGATTGGAATCTAGCCCCCAAAAGATACGTCCACCTATAACACATGAGTATAGCCTTATTTGGATGAAAGGTCTTTGCAGATGTAATTCAGTTAAGGATTTCAAGGTCCTAGATCATCCAGGTGAGCTCTAAATACAATGACTGGGGTTCTATAAGAGAAATGAGAGGGGAATTTGAGACACATAGAAGAAGAGTAGCTCATGTGAAGATGGAGGCAGATATTTAAGTTATGCAGTCCCAAGTTGAGGAACACATGCAGCCATAAGAAACCAGAAGAGTCAAAGAAAGACTCTCTTTAGAGCCCTTGGAGGGAACACAGTCCCACGGATACTTTGATTTCAGATTTCTGGCCTCCAGAACTCTGAGAAGAAAAATTTCTACTGCTTTAAGCCACCCAGTTCGTGGTAATTTGTTGAGGCATTTCTAGGAAACTATTAGTCAGTTTGGGCTTCCATAACAAAGTACCATAGACTGGGTGGCTTATAAACAACAGAAATTTATTTCTCACAGTTCTGGAGGCTACAAGTCCAAGGTCAGTGTGACAGCATGATTGGCTTCTGGTGAGGGCCCTTTTTCACGTTGCAAACTTCTCATTGTATCCTCACATTGTTGAAAGAGGATGAAAGAGCTCTCTGGGGTTCTTTTTATAGGGCACTGATTCCATTCATGAGAGCTTCAGTCTCATGACCTAGTCACCACCCAAAGGCCTTACCTCCCAATAGTATCATTTTGGGGGGTAGGATTTCAACATATGAATTTGGGGGGACATAAAATACTTAGTAAGTTGTAGAAACTAACACAATATTTAAGAATGAGTCATGGAAGACTAACTATTAGCAATGTGTAAAAACTTGTAGACTTTGGCTGGGGAGTGTTGGTGCAGGTTGAGTCATTCTGTGACATTCAATTGCCAGAAAGAGAAAACTTTTTCCATGACCTGCACCAACTATTCAAACTCTTCTAAGGTTTTTAGTCTAAATTATCCAGACCAGAATCCTCAAATATTTGTCCTGAAGGTAAATGACTATCTCTGAGAATCAGCCCACAAGAGTATAAAATATGAATGATGATGATGATTATTATTAGTGGCTTTTGTTTTCTGTCTTTGGTATATTTCTAAGTAATTTTCTCATATTAGTACACCTCTCTAAATAACTAAGGATATGTATAATTACCTAGAATTCAAGATTTGTAACAGTTACTTTTCCTTTCTTTTTCTTTTCTTTCCTTCTTTTGTTTGTTTCTTTATTCTCATTTTAAGCTAACTTGGGAAGGAACAGATTCAACTAAGTCTATTATCATGTAAGGGGAAGATACTGGTAGATATTTAAGTATATATTCAACAAACCTTGCCCCATTTTATGCATCAGACAACTGGTATCTAGATGTTTTAATTAACTTGCTCAAACATACATAACCAGTAAATGGCAATTCCAGAATCCTAGTCCAGGTCTGATTCCACCCTTCTTAAAATTTCTCTGCCTCACATTCTTTCAGCAAGCATTTATTGAGTACCAAATATGTGCTAGTTAATAAATAAGAATACCTAATATTTTTCCACTTATCATGAAAAGTAAGAGGATGTATAATATGGTGTTTCTCCCTTCAAGGTATCCACAGTTATGGCATATAAGAATGTTAGAAAATGTCCAATTTCTATAGAAATTAAAAGTAATTTATATTGTCATAATTTATTTATAAATAATAATATAATAATTAATTTATATATGTCATAATTTAATATCCTGGAATGTTTTATATGAATGGTAATAATATCTCAGAAAAAAAGAACTGTAAAATTATACTCTAAAATATGTGTCATTTGTTGGCAGGAACAAAAAAGATTTTCTCCATGTATTGTACCTCTAGCTTTGTGCTCTAATAACCAGACAAAGCCACTCAGTACTTCTGACAGCCTGAGTCTATCTGCACTTTATCTGAATTTATTACTCACCATTTGTTATACTGCTAATAAAAACAGTATAAGATACTATCTTGTCACATTAAATCTGCAACAGAAATCTTGTTATATTTCAAGAAATGATTTAATATTTTAGTATCTAAAATACTGGTGTAGAATGAGGTCTACCACCATTTCTGTGAGCTGCTAACTAAACACTGACTGGGCTAAAAGTTGCAACATTAACTGCATGGGAAAAGCTTTTCAACTTCTTATTGCACAAAAGGGCACTTTGTGCTTAGGTGCCTTGTGACTAAATCAGTACAGCACAGCCAGGGCTCAGGACCCTACACAATATTTCCAAGTCATAAAGTAATGCTTCTAGCTATTCATAGCACTGTAACTTTTTTGAAAAGTTGTTAATGTAAAGAACAACCTTTAAAAGTAAAAAAAAAAAACCTCGAATGAAGATAAAGAAGAAATATCCTTGATCATTTCTTTAAAGTAGCTACATAAAAATGGCAATACTACAGTAAGCTAGCTTGGAGAGAAAATAAAGCTGTTATATTTGTATTAAGCCATTAAATGATCACTTTTTGTTCCTTAGAATTTCTGTAGTTGAGACCAAATGTTGTCAGGTTTTATCTAGAACTAGCCCAGGATATTTTTTTGTGTATATTGTTATCAATATATCAAAAAATATTAAGACATTACACCAGATTTGGTAGTCCTATTTAGAATATATGGAATTAAGGTTTAAAGTGAATGACATGCACAATTTAACTGTTTTTTTATTCCATCTTTATTATAGACTTTCTTGATGGCAGAAAAGAAGCATTTGTTGTAGAATATTCATGCATTCTGTAATATATCACATGAGAAAAACAAGCTTCCCTCATCTCTTTCCATCTTAAGTTAAATATATATGCATATTTTAGCTGCAATTATTCCAAAATGTAGAAAACTTCCAGAAATAAAAAATTTCTTGTGATTTTTAGAAAACATCTTGAAAATGCTCATTTTATCAGGGAGTGAGAGAAAAACAATTCCAGGAAAACTATTCAATGTTCAGTTCCATAAATGCTTACCCTATGACTTATCCACGTACTGATTTTTTTCCAAATATTTCATTTTTTATATTAATTTTCTGCTCACACCTTAAGTCTCTTATGTAATTTGTTTAAAAATTAGAAAAGTACAAAGAAATGTACTGTGTAAAGTATTACCACTCACAGTTTTAATCCTCGAGCAAAGATGGTGACAATATCAGAAATAGTGATAATTATTTTTTAGAAAAAACAATGAGAAAGGAAGGAGGAAAAAAGGGAGGAAGAGAAGAAAGGAAAGGAGTTAATATCTAGAAATTCTGATGAGAGTAGTAGACATAACTGATAAATAGCTTAAATTTAACTGGGGGACTATCATATACCTATGCCTCTGCTACAAGGGGAAAAGAAAAATCTATCCACACTATTTCTTCCAAGACTGGTTATCTCATCTAGAAGACTCTGTGATTATTCTTAACATTGGTTGCCTGGAATAGAGGACAGAATGAGCTGAGCAGGTAAGTTATTAGTATGAGACAGAGTGGCCTTTCAGATTCTGTTGTAGTGCAGTTTAAAAGAATTTGCTTCTAAACCCTTGAGTGTATATGTATGTGCATGTGTGTGCATGTGTGTACAATTTATGTGCTTCCATTTCATATGACCTACTCTATGTCAAGAAGGGAACATGAGAGTAAAATCTGGCACATCTGGATCACTACAGAAATAGAATTTTATATATATACAAAGGGTACATTAATAAATTCACACTGTTAAAGCTTACAATCAGTTTTTGCAAAGAAGAAAAGTGTCAGTGTAAGCTGTGACAAGACTTTTCTAGACTCAGAGAGTCATTGACTTTGTCCCTAAATGCAGGGAAGGCATGATTACTCTTCCTCCATCACCATCATCACCCCACAGCCTGAGAGGAATGATTATCTTTTACTCTAAATCTTCTTGGTGTTTTCCTTACAAGACCAAACCAAGTTTCTTCACAAAAGTTTATAGAAAGTACACAGAGGAGAATCAGATGTAACTTACAAAGGTCACTAGCTAATTAACTAGATCCCCACCCCCCAATCACCTGCAAACTGGCAACCTTCTATGTCCATAGTATTTTAATTCTTAAATTTGGTTTTGACTCAAAGTAATAAAAGCCTTTCTCCAAGATTGCAGATTATGCCTCAATCAGCCAACCAAGTTTTATACTCATATACATTTTTGTGTATTTGAGTTTCTCACATTGTATTACTGAGATACCCAAAGATGGAGTACAAAAGCCATTTTGAACCTCTGCTCAGGCTTGTTTCTGACCCCTGAAGTCTTGAGTACTTTACACTGCCTTCTGCATAGCCACTCTTCCTTGGCAATCTGCTTTAACAGAGCTTACACTTGCACTTTAGGCACCTAACTTCACAAAGACCAAGCTTTTCCCAGCTCCCCACTTCAGCAAATTCTTGAAAATGGGAAATCCTTTGTTTCTAAAGATCTTTCAAAAGGACCTGGGAGAAAGAGCACGGGCTTTGAAGGCAGACAATTGTAGGAACAATTTTAAGTCATGCCACTTATTAGTTTAGGGATTTTGAGGACATTTGACATCTGTGGGTCTCAAATTCCTTATTTGTAAAATAACAATCATAAAATAATAATGATAGCTTTCCTTATTGTTCCAGATTATTGAGGGTTTATGAAATATTGTAGGTGACCAGGTCAAATACTGTGTCACATCATCCTCTGATGGATATAGTGCCCAAATTAGACCATATAGTTCCTATTTTACTGAACTGATGGCAGGTGTCCACCATCTACTCTAACTGCAAGCAACAGACCAATCATTAATTTCTACTTCATATCGAGGCCACTGCCATTGGCTTCTGAGTGATGAGCAGCAGTTCCTAAATCAAAATGTCTCACATAGCAAATGGGGCACCTCAGTACCTCAATTCCCAATTAACCTAGCAACAAAATCCATGAATTAAACAAGAAAACCTTGGATGGCCCACCAAATTGAAGGACAGCAAAGACTTTTCCTTATTTAGAACAGGCTACTTTAATTCTCAGAAGACTCCCTTAAAATCAAGCAAAAGTTTGCTAGCATCACCTTAGATCTTATGGTGTGATTCCTCTGAATTCAGTCAGCAATTTATAATTCTTTTCTCTTATTAAACACTGTATTTTCCCTCTGGATCAAAGAGATGTTCCCTGATAGTAACAAGAGTAAATATTGCAGTAAAATGATTTCCATCAGCCAAAATATCAGTCTTCATGCTTATCTTTATACCAAAACACTTTGAAATAAAAGGTTAAATGGTGCAACTCTAATATTTTTAATTTGTTCAATCTTCATTTTTTCCAAAGCAACAGTTCTTAGCATGTGGTGGAAAAAAATCCTTTGGGGTCCCTGGGAACTTATGGGCAGTCCATTACATCCTCCCTTTTCTGACTACATATCTGTCTGAGGATGAATTTTCTTCAAATACTCCTACTAAAGCAACACATCACACCAGGTTGAATGCAGAAGTAGATATCTTCTGCTGTCTTCTAATAAACTAGATATTAAAGAAATTGCCAAAGTTTAAAATAATGCCGCTCCTCTTGCTAATATTTGGCTTTGAAACATAGAGGGATTTTTTAAAATGTAAAAGCACATTATTTATATTAACAGGTAATAGGTTTATAATTGCTATTATAAATAAAAATAAGTATTTTTTAAAATTTCTGATTTAATCTCTATTTGATAAACATCTACATAAAAGCTCCCAAATTCAAACAGTCTGATGCCTACATTCAATCTTTTTTGTATTTCTCCTGCCAAGGCTCACATCTTATTTAGGCAATTATAATCGTAGTAGTAGCAACACTATATAGGAGTACAGAAATTTGGATTTTTCAAACAATTTTATTTGCATTATCTTATTAAACACCCCCCCACCAGTCTATCAGGTGAACATAGTTACCACTTGCCATTATTTTGACGAAGAAAGGATAAAATTTATACAAAATCACTAGATTGTCAATCGGTAGGTAGTGAAACCAAGCAGGACCCTGTGGGGCTCCTGGGTATAAAATCCTTTTTTGTGTCCCTGGTTTCTTGTTTGTAGGGAATAGGCTTCAGCCTGCATGACCTTCCCTGAGTTCCAAAGGGCAGGTTCAAGGAGTTGCTACTCAGGGAAGGGAGGGGATGCAGAGATTAGGGAGGAACAGTCAAGAAATTATAGTGCAGCCTTGGGACAGGATTCTGGTCCTGACTCAAGAAATACATATAACAATATCTTTGAGCTCTTTTGCAGAACTAAAACCCCAACACATGGAAGATGTTAACTACTTGATAAAGCATTTTTCATTCCAGAGAGAAGGTCACAGTCTGATAACCTCGAGAACCACAGAAGCTTATCAGGAGGACTACCTGAAGCCAGATTACAGGAATGCAGGTCCTGCACACACCCTGATCCTTATCAGCAACCCTGCCCATGAACCATTGCTATAAAACTCCTCACCAGATCCTCCTCTCCCCCCACCCCCTGCTGGGTTGGGACACACAGTTTTGAGGGCATTAGCCCACTATACACTCCTTTGCCTGGCAAAGCAATAAAGCTATTCTTTTCTACTTCACCCAAAACTCTGTCTCTGATATTCGATTCGGCACCAGTGCACAGAGGCCAAATTTTCGGCATCAGTAGCAGTGTTGAAATGAAAGCTAAAATCTACTGACCTTTAAACTATAAAACCTCTAAGTTTAAAACTCAATCAGAAGTCAAACCACACAATTGTTCCTCATTCCAATCACAAGATTACAGTTACATTTGCATCAACAAAAGCTAATACCTGAGGAAAAATCTTCTTTCACATTCTTAGGGTAAGAAATGTTTACTAGGGGCTTCCCTGGTGGCGCAGTGGTTGGGAGTCTGCCTGCCAATGCAGGAGACACGGGTTCGAGCCCTAGTCCAGGAAGATCCCACATGTCACGAAGCAACTACACCCCTGTGCCACAACTACTGAACCTGTGCTCTAGAGCCCGCGAGCCACAACTACTGAAGCCCGTGCTCCACAACAAGAGAAGCCACCACTCACCGCAACTAGAGAAAGCCTGTGTGCAGCAACAAAGACCCAATGCAGCCAAAAAAAAAATAAATAAAATGAATTTTTTTTAAAAAAAAGAAATGTTTACTAAACAAACAAAACAAAATACAGTTCTAGGAAGATTGAAGTAACCCAAAGCTTTAGGCAATAACTCTTCATGTGCTTTGCCATAAATATTATAATACAATTTATTTAAATTTGTGGAAAGTTTACTAACCTCCACCCTTGTACTTCCATATTGTATCTTAGTTCTAGGCATAGCAAAAAAATTTTTTTTGAGTTTATTTTACTTTATTGAATTAACTAATTAAATCATTTTCCTTTTCTTTTTTTAATTTTTAGTTTAATTTTTATTTTATTTGGGAATATAGTTGATTTACAATGCTGTGTTAGTTTCAGGTGTACAGAGAAGTGATTCACTTATACATATATCCATTCTTTTTCAGATTCTTTTCCCATATAGGTTAATACAGAATACTGAGTAGAGTTCCCTATGCTATATAGTCCTTGTTGGTCACCTATTTTGTATATAGTAGTGTTTGTATGTTAATCCCTATAGACGATCATACTAAGTGAAGTAAGTCAGACAGCGAAAGACATATATCATATTATATCACTTATATGTGGAATCGAAAAAAAATCATACAAATGAACTTATTTACAGAACAGAACCGGACTCACAGACTTTGAAAACAAACTTATGGTTACCAAAGGGGAAAGATGGGGAGGAGGGAAAAATTAGGCACAGCAAATTGTAACTGCCACATACTTCTATTGCTTAAACTGATTTTTTAATCTTGATATTCATGACAATCTATTACTCAGTTTTAGCATCCCACAAAAGTATAAAAATCTTGAGCAATAATTCAGAGTGACCTCACTTTCCACCTCTTGGTGGTTTAAATATCTAATTATATAAGATAACTTCTAGAGCAGATAGCTCTTCCATTTTTGAGCAAATTTAATTTATTTACCAGTAACATGGTTTCCCTGAAGATCTACTATTCCTGGGAGGTAAAGACATAATATGATTTTGCTGCTCCATAATATAATGATAAATTGTCTACTTTGGACATTTGTTTAATTAGCTTTTCCCAAAGAGCTTTTATATTTTAAATGTTAATATTACTTCTTACTTCATATATATGTATATATATGCATTCATATTTATATATACATATGTATGTGTTTATAAAATGCTTTACAAGTGTGCAATGTTTTACAAACATACTGCCACCATCTCATTAAACTGTTGTTTCAAGGAATACACTCTGGGAGACCATGGGTTACATAGTGTCATTCTGAATTTTGATCTAGGTATTAAAGATAGATTTTGGTACATTTTTCTTAGACCATTTGATAACAAGAACTTTCCAGTATTAACAAATACAGGGAGGCTTTTTAATCCAGAGAATCATACTGCCCTACTGTGTTTTCTTATTGATTTGTTTTTGGTTTCATTACCATTTTCTGACTTATTAAAGCCAGGAATGAGTCCTCTCAAAACTCTTTTTTGTTTTGTTTATCAAGTATTAGAAAAACTAAACAGAAATTTTGGTCATATTTCTCAAGAAAAACCACAATAGGTTAAAACAACTGAGAGCAATAACTGAGTAGAATATGTTCAGACTGTTCTACTGACTCTGTATTATTATCCTTATTTTGTTCTATTTTCCCATGCAATGTCCAACCCAAGAGTCAGTCCCTGTGGATTCCCAGAACATTTCCCTCAACAGTCCACTTCTCTCAACTCCAACGCCACAAGGCCAGTGAATTCCACCATCATCTCTGCCTATTACAATAATCTACTTCCTTGCTTACAGTTGTGGTGTTACAACAATTTTTCCAAAGATTATCACTCACTGCTTAAAATACTTTGACTTAACAAATTCCTTAATCTGACTTAAAATGTTCTTTCTGATCCCACTTTGTTTTCTTCTCAACTTCCACATCTTTCCCATCATCCACTTTTCCAACTGCATTGGAATTTCTATTCTTTCAAGCTAATTTTTGCTTGAAGGAATCTTTGTACTAGCTTCTCATTCTGCATGATATGCTTTCTTCACTGACTTCCGCTTAGTGTGTCATTCAAATTTCAACTAAATGTTACCTTTACTGATCACCCAATGTACAATGGCCACATAATATATTTGCATGGAATTTACCATTACTTGATATAATTTGTGCTTTTTGAAAAAAAAATTTCTCTTTCCACTAAAATATAAACCCAATAAATGCTATCCTATCTTTGACATTTACACTAGTATCTGATATATAGTGGTCCATAAGTATTTGCACAATCAATGTTGAGTGAAGAATTAACAAACCAAATAGCTAAAAATCAATTAGCTTGAATATGTAGAAGAGAATTTTTTTAAACAGGTTTGCTCTAATTCAAGACATTTTTCAGTATTCAGGCTGATGAAAGGTGTTTCATCTTAGAATTTTAAAGTTTTTCCTAGGACTAAGCTTTGCTTTAAGGAGAAGTTTTCTATTACAGTGCAATTTTCACTGCACTACAATCTTCAACAATTATCACAAGAGCCTCATCGAGCTGAGCAATATAAAATGCTTTAACTTATAGCCACAGAAAGTGTTCCCTATATTCTCCAGTTTCAGGACTGGGGGGAAAAACGTCCTCTTGTTACAAACAAAAAATATTTTTAAATGAATCATCATGTCTAAATTGTACTATAATAAAGTATTATTTTTAGAATAGCTTTGTTGAATTGAACACACTAGTGAACTGTCTTCTCTGTATCACTGTCTCAATGATACTGGTAGAGACTAATATATAATTATTTGAATCAAACTTTTGAAATAAGCATCTTTTAGCAAATTTTCAATATTGCTATTTCATATTGAGTACCAGATGTCAGAAGAGTTGAAAACATGTTTATTTTGGTCTTTTGGTCCTTCAGGATTTTTCTGACTCAATACCATCCTTGTCTTGCATGGATGTGTATTTAGCCTCATTGAGTGAACAGGCTTTGAGGAGCAGCAATCTGCATACTCCTAAAAGAAATGATTTGGCCACCTGCACTTTTGGAAAACTGTAAAAAAGCTATAGAAAGCTTTCTAAGGCAGGAAATATCAATAAATAATATTTTAAAGATTTTGGATCTCTGAGGAACATCAAGTCTCATTAAGGTGCGAGTTCTTAAGTTTAAAGAGAAATAGACATGGAGTGAGCTTGATGATTTACAAATCTGGAAGAAAAAAAGTTAGCAAAGTTTAATGTGATTGCTATTTCAGAAGAAATGGCACAATGGCACATTTGCAATTGTCAAACAGCATGTTCAAATTAGTTTGGATTCTCAGTATTTCTCTCTCTGTGTCTCTGCGTCTCTCTGCCCCCTCCATGCTCCTGCCACACCCTACTCTTCCCTCTCTTAGAGAGTCTCAATGCATGTTAGCTATTAGATGTTCTGGGTGTTTTAACTAAAGAAACTTAACTTTGTTCCATTCATGTTTGTTTTATCATGAGCGTTACTAACACGTTTATGCAGAATACAGTCTGGGAAACTATGATGTATATGGTAATACTTGGTTAATAGGGATGCCAGAGAATATGGGGAAGACTATGCCTAGACTCAAAAGTTACTTCTTCAAAGCCATCATATGAAATTGAATAAAGCTTACCAATTTACAGAGCTAGTTAGAAGTCCCTTTTTGGAACTTCCTCTGAAGTCTGTTATTTTGAGTTATAGATTAAGTTTTAAATTTACTCTCATTTCCCCCAAACTGCTAAAGCTTTCCATATTGTATTTCTTGCTTTAAAACTGGAGAAACTGTGATAATGACCTTAGGCAGAAAAAAGAAGTTAAGTCTGGTTTAATCAGTTTTGTAAGAAACCTAAAGATACCTACCTTCAAGTTTATATTTTTAAATTATTTTCATTTTAACAAATTATTTCTAATTGCTCTAAAGGTTTTCAGAACCACTTCTACTTCTTTAAAGACTAATTAAATATATTTTAATATACCTGTTATTTGACAAGTGTTCATGAATATTTATCCTTCTAGAATCATATTTTGGGGAAGATTTTTATTCTCGATTTGCAGCTATTGTACATAACTAATGCTATTACCAACTTTACCTTTCTAAATGTATGAGAGTTCTTCCAAGTTATACTGACAATTCCTTTAAAAGTCAAATTAATCAATTACATTAAAATATTTGTAACTGGTAAAATGCTATATTTCAAAAAAATGCTAATATATTGACTATCCAATATATTGTAATAATTATGCATAAGTATATACTTGGAAAAAATAAGTCTCCAAGTCTTACTAATGTTAATATGTTTTTTCTCTACAGAATTAACTTTGCCTATACTGATTAACCCTCTTGGCCTAATGCAAGAATGTGAAGTTCTACCTGAACACAAGAGAATAAGAATGGTTGTTTTATGATACAATTTTGAAACTACTCTAATTTTTACAAGTAAATATATTATGATATGTAAGTCATTTTCAAACTTCATTACCTTATTATTACTGATAAGTTACTTGAAAGAGCCAACCAGTTGCTTGTAGCACAAAAATAGGATGAAACCCTGTGGCTGAGATGCATTTGTTTAAGATAGTAGGTCTCAAAATTTTTTACTTGAGTTAAGGAAGCAGAAAAATCTCCAATGGAGAAATTAAAAATATCTGAGAAGATAAAGCTAATCAATTTACAGCAGGAGATAATGCACATCCTATAATTTGCTTTCGGGATACACTTATGCACGATTCTCATTTGAACTGCTGCACATGTACCATATTTTTATCACTGGTTCTCTAGTTCTGTCCTTGGACAACATAAAATAGAATACCTTGGGAATACTTATGTTACAAACAGGTTACATGTCAGCTCTAGACCTATTCAATGATTTAGGATAAACATTTAAAAATAACCTTTTTATTGAAATTAATAAGTAAAGTTTGAGAGACAAGCTTCAGTTACGGTAATCTTACATATGAAAATTACCACATATTAGTGGTTCCCAAATTAGGGTGTTCACTCAAATATCAACCCAACAAATGGACTGGATAATGATGAAGATAAATCTATTATAATTTGTGTTTGCAAGAATAGCAGTCATTCAAAACCACAACACAATCAAAATAATTCTGGTGATGTACTGATTACAAAAAGTCCTCCACTAAAGTTGCAATATTTCCAATTATTTAAAAATACAAAAGTGCAGGAATAGCTTTACTGTGTTGCCAAACATTGTGTGATAGTGAGAATTCTTCCCCAAATACTAACTTAGATTTATGAACAAGTTTACTAAATTAATAGTTTAGTTTAACATAACAAATATTAGCACTCCTAATCACTTATTTAGTAGGTATTACTAAGTAGCCATTAGTCATATGTAGTATTTTAGTCAAAAGTCTAAGATACTGTACAGATTTCCATTAAGAAAGGGATTTTCACTTTCTATTAGTTCTTTGGCCCCTGAACTTGGTACAAGTTTAGTACCATTTAGAACATATCCTCCAGTCACTAGTTTGATAAATGATTCTTGAGGTATCATCCCAGGTCTTAAACTCTCAATTTTATCATCTGTCCACTGATGATAATATTAGTAGTTAAATCTACCTGCCAAGAGTTTTGTACAACAAAACCACAGAATTGATATGAAGATAAAAGTTGATGGGTGATTGTCATGATAAGTGATACACAAACTTAATTTATTTAGTTGGTTCAACTAATATTTATTGATTGCCTTTTACTTTTTTTGAAATTGAACTATCTTTATATTCACTTTTAATTCATTTGTCCATTCAACAAATATGTATTGGGCACCTATTATATGCCAGGTATTCTGCTTGTTAAGGAATTGAGGCCAAAGGTATAATATTCTGATCCCTTGGAATTATCCATCTGGTGAGGGAGACATTATTTAGTCATAAAATTACAATCATGTTAAGTGCTATAAAATACTGTCACATGGCACTGTAAGCACATTCACCATGGGAGTCAGAGGGAATAAAACTTGAGCTGAGATGTGAAGAGTAAATGGAGGTGAGAAGGCATAGGAGTAGATCAAGCAACACTGGGAAGTAAACAAATGCATGAGTATTCCTGAAAAATCCAGAATGAGTAGATCATGACAAATTTTTCTTAGGATTCTATCAGATGGTGGAATTAATTATCTGTGGGCAAATTGGGAAGCTTTAAAGATTGAAACAATGTTTCAGTGAGCTGAATAATGTTAATGTAAGCTACACCATTAAGAATCAACTAATTCAGTCATCATAGATAGTAGCAAACTTTATATACTACTGTATTACTTTAAATTGTTAGGTCAGGAAAAATATGCAAAAATTAAGACAGGTACAATTCAGAATAAAAAAGAATTTGTATGGTCACTCAGATCGTAATGCTTTCTTACTTTAATGTCATGAATTTATTTTAATTCAACTATCTTGGTTTGATGAACCATAAATCACTTTCAAGCTGATGCAATTTGTATTTGTCATCCTTTTTGCCTATCAAGCTTCTAGAACCTCTTTCCTTTGGGGAATTACCCCACAAAAGGAGGGAAATTCTCACCTTAGAATCTGAAAGTATCAGGTATAAATTTTTCTGTTTTTTTGTCAGCAAGGTTAGGGCATATGGGGCAGGTTCCTCAAATCTGGAGCCTCAATTGCACCCCGGCACCTTGAGAATTCTAAGAGTAATCATACATCCTGTTTTACCTGAGATTGCCTTGATTCATGTATATTGTCCCAGTTTAATTATTAATGTATTAATAACCTCTTCTACTCTCAGGAGTCCTGGTTTGGACAATAGATAGTATGGTCCCCTTAATCACATGGAATATTCTCTGGTGTTGGTAGGTACAGCAGGACTGAATTCAGAGTTCAGCAATGGCAACTGGTCGAGTGGTAGTTTTTGGTGTCCTATGATAGGGATGCAGGCTGCAGCTTTTAGCAGTTGATGATGGAAGAAGGGCTTCCTTGTGTGGGTCAATTCTTGGAATTGTTTGTCCATCTAGTCTTTCCTGGCCACACAATCCTCTTCTCTATGCCTCCCAGTTGGGGAAGTAAACTATATAACACTGTTTCCTTTTCTTTCTTTCTTTTATTTCTTCCTTTCTTTATTTCTTGTTTTTTTATTCATTTCAAGTTTACTTGGGACCCTTTGAGAGTCAATTCTGCTGCCTGCTAAAAGCCCTGGATAGGCTACCCAGAAACAAATTATTTTCTTCTCTCTTAAAATGTGGGGTAGTTACCTTTTCCTCTTAATCACCAAGTCTTAGTTTCTAATTATGGAGCCAGAGAAATAGGACTTCTCAATATTCTCTAATATAGTAATTTATTTTGGGGTCTTTTGAATGTTATACATTCTTCTTTTTAAAAAAAGAACAATTTTATTTATTTTTACAGCATTCTGTTATAATTTAATTGTAATAATATTCAGTTACAAATACCCTTGACACAGCTCTTTAACTGTTGCTGTTTATAATGGCTCAAGGGAAAATATTCAAGACATCATAACTATTATCATGTATATAAAATTCATTTTGTATTTATTGCTATAAACATCTTGTTAATGGACAACCAGTAAATTATTAAGAGGATTATAATGATGAGAAATAATACCTATAAAATAGTAGATACCAATGATTAACAGCATAATTACTGTTTTTCAATGACTGAGTTCACATAAGTCCAAAGTTTGAGTTCCTTTGAACTTGAATTTTTTTTTCTCTTGACAGGTCAACATGATTCAATTCCAAAATTATATTAGAAAAAGTTATGGTTTCAACCCTTAGTTGTTACAGAAAATCATCTCAACATATTGCAAATCTAGACACTGATTTAAGCAGGACTGTGCATCTTTTCCTAATTCTGCACTCAGTAACGTCATGTGGGTAGTTTGAAATTCGCCATGATGGGAAGATTTTCACCATGGAAATGAGCAAACCTACAAATCTGGGCTTTACTCTCCCCCACTCCACCTTCCCTGTTGCAGAACTGGTTGTTAAACAGTTACCAATATACCCCTGATTTAAAGTTCTAAAGGAAGAACCTCTCTTTTTCTTAGTAGGATGAAGTCACAATATTTATTTGGACCTAATAAATATAATTACTTTAATTTCTGTTCTTGCATATGATATAGTAGGTAATATTAAGATAATGGTCCTACTATAAAACTAGGAAACCCTGATTAAACTGTAATATTTAAAGACATCATTGCAACAGACTAGATGAATGAAGTACCAGAGAGTAGAGAGCCCTTCAAAGGTGAGCTAACTTTCCTTCCCTGCCCCCTGCCCCCGGCAAAGGCATTGGGTAATTGTAGGCTTGGGCTGAACATTATGACTAGTATGAGTGATGAGCCTCTACTGGGGGGAAAAGAAGCAAACATTCAAGCCCTAGCTGCATGCAGCTGGAGGAACAACCTGGAATTTTAGCAATAGTACAACATGATGGAGAGCTAGGACAAACACTTCTAAAATGAGTAAATCTCCCATAGTCATAAGTACTTAGGAAACAAATATCTTCTAGGGTAGAGGCAAGTTTCAAGCACAGGGTTAGTCTCACTCTCAAGATATTTGTCAGATTTGGTTTCTTGGTGTTGGAGACTAGAGGAATATGCTGAGAAGTCTAAAGAACAGAGCTCAATTTCTAATACTCTTTTCAGGGTTGAGGAAAAGCCACCTCTTGGCACCCTCTTGAAAGCTCCAAAGACCACGTTCTAGAATTAGGAACAGACCATAGGAAGACCTAGTCTTACTAAAACTGCAAAGTATTTTCAACTGCTTCAATCACTAATTGGATTGATGTTATCTCTCCTTCACCATAAGTATCTAACAGAGGAAAAAAGAGAAAACTCTTTTGGAAGATAATATCATCTGAAGCCCATGGTTAATTAATATACAAATTCTAGCATACATCCAAAAATTACCATAAATGTGAAAAATAAAGAAAATTTGATTGTTATTCAAGTGCAAAAAAAGAGAATAGAAACAGACCTATTAGATGATTGAGATATTGAAGACAGCAGCAAAGACTTTGAAATATCTATCAGTAATGTGTTAAATAAAATATAGAAAAAGACAGACAAAATAGAAAAAATGATAGAACATATCAGTGGAAAACAAAATCTATAAAGAAGGATAAAATGGGCACTATAGCATTGAAAAACCAATATATATATTAAGAACTCAATGGTTGAACATCAAATTAGATAAAAACAAACCAAAGATTACTGAACTTGAAGAGAGATCAAGATAAAATATCCAATCAGAGCATAAGAAAGGGAAAGGAGAGAAGTAATCGTGCAGAAGCAACACCACAGAAATAATAGCAGAACATTTCCAAAAACTGATATTAGTTATCAACCTACATATTCAAGAAACTCAGCAATCACAAGCAGAATATTTAAAAAACTGCAATTAGACACATCAGAGTCAAATTGCTGAAAACCAAAGACAAAAGAAAGAATCTCAAAAAAATCCAAAAATGTGATACACACACACACACACACACACACACACACATACAATGGGATATTACTCAGTCATAAAAAAAGAATGAAATAATGCCAGTTGCAGCACCATGGATGGGCCTAGAGATTGTCATACTGAATGAAGTAAATCAGAGAAAGACACATATCACATGATATCTATTATATGCGGAATCTAAAAAAATGATACAAATGAACCTATTTACAAAACAGAAATAGAGTCACAGATGTAGAAAATAAACTTATGGTTACCAAGGGGGAAAGGCGGGGGTGGGAGAGATGAATTGGGAGATTGGGATTGACATATACACACTACCATATATAAAATAGATAACTAATAAGAACCTACTGTATAGCACAGGGAACTCTAATCAATACCCTGTGATGACCTATATGGGAATAGAATCTAAAAAAGAGTAGATATATGTATATGTATAAATGATTCACTTTGTTGTACAGCAGAAACTAACAACGCTGTAAATCAACAATACTAGAATAAAAATTAATTTTAAAAAAATCCAAAGAAAAGACACATTGCCTTCAAAGAGTGGGCAGGTGTAGAGAGATAGGGAGGGAAAGAGATAGACTGATATCTGAGTTCTCACTAGAAATCATGGTACTCAGAAGTCAATGGGGTAAATACTTAGAGTGCTGAAATAAAAAATAACTGCCAACTCAGAACTCTCTCCTCAAAAAAATTTTTTAAATCCTTGAAAAATGATATTGAAATAAAGTTGTAAACTAATTTTCAGACAGAAAAGTTGTTGCCAGGAGGCCCATAATAAAAGAAAAAAAAAATAAAACCAAAATGTACTTCTTTGAAAAGGTCATAAAAATGAAATACGTTTGGAACAACTATTAAAAAACAAAGAGAAAAAAACTGTCTATAACAGGAATGAAAAAAAAAATCAAGGGATAAAAGGTATTATCTACCAACACATGCAAATAAATTTCACAGTTTTATAAAGTGGAAAAAAGTAGTTATCTCTTTCTCTCTCTCTCTCTCTCTCTCTCTCTCTCTCTCTCTCTCTCTCTCTCACACACACACACACACACACACACACACACACACACAGGACCTGATGGCATCACCAGTGAAAGTACTCCTTGGCAACATCTATTGAAGGTGAGCATCTATTGATGAGTACCCTATGATCCAGCAATTCCACTCCTAGGTTCACACCAAATAGAAATGTGTACCTATCCTCACCAAAAGACATGGATTGGAATGCTCTCACCAACATTATGCTTAATATCCATTTTGGAAGGATTCAATAGCCATCAGTTTTACAGTATATAAATAAATTATAGTATATTCACCCAATTATATACTACCCAAAAATAATAATAAAATATAACTGCATACAGAAATATCCATGAATGTCACAAACATGTTAAGTAAACTACACTAAGCACAAAAGAATATATAGTGTATTATATCAAGTACAGGGCTTCCCTGGTGGCGCAGTGGTTGAGAGTCCACCTGCCGATGCAGGGGACACGGGATCGTGCCCCGGTCCGGGAAGATCCCACATGCCGCGGAGCAGCTGGGCCCGTGAGCCATGGTCGCTGAGCCTGCGCGTCCGGAGCCTGTGCTCCACAACGGGAGAGGCCACAACAGCGAGAGGCCCGCGTACCGCAAAAAAAAAAAAAAATCAAGTACAAAATCTAACCATAAAATAATTTTACTTATTAAAGTACCAAAAATAATCAATGGCGTTAGTAGTCCAGTAATAATTAATCAAGGGGTAGGTGTTTAGCAAATAGAAGGAAGCATGATAATATTTGAGGATATTAAAATATTTCGATACGTGTATATCAAATTTAAAACTTAAGTTTTAAAAAACCTCCTCTGAGACAGACAAAAGATTCAAATTAATTTTACAGATAAAAATCTGGAGTTTGTTATAGTTTAATAATCATCACTGATTTGGATTATCAATCACATCTATTGATCTTTTACATTTTATGTATAAGTATATGCTTTGCAATTTTGAAAGGGCTATATGACATCTTTTTATAATGTTTTTGTAACATCAAATTCTTTGTATATTTACCTAATATCTGTTCAAAATAAGAATTAAATTTTATAATACCATTTATAATAAAGCTCCAATAAAACAAAAATTATAGAGAGCAAGCAGTGCTTTTAAAGGTTAGTACATCTTTTCCTTTCTTTTTTTAATGCCTGACATATCTGTATCAGAATTTTCATTGTTCAAGTCTTCAAAAACTGCAAATCTTTCAAGCACTAGGAGAGGTCTTTCAAAACAACTTAGTCTTCTATTATTTTCCACTTTACAATTCCTCTTCCCTTCCCCCTCCCTATAAGGGCCCCAAACTCTTCAGGCCTTGAATCATGTCACTGTGATTCCAGCTAAAGGGAACTGGAGAGCACTCCCCTGGGTTCCTATTAACACCTGCCACTTAATCAGCCAGAGGGGCTGTTGGTGACTGATGGCATATAGTTCCATCCATCCCTTCTCCTCCCCTCCCCAGTGGCTGTACCACCATTGTAGCCATCCCAGCCTGGGGAGTGAGAGTAACAGATTGGGCTACACAGAGTTGGAGAAATATATCCAATTGCTCAAAAGCAGGAATTTGTTAATAGTAAAATCCCAGTTATAAACTTGCAAACCAAGAACATGCAGCCGTGGAATGTATTAGCTGAAAATCTGTAATTTTTCAGCTTTCAGATTCATAAATATTTTAGGTATTGTACAACTACAGCAGCAAATATTAATAGAGACCTCCCTGGATAGAAGGTTACTACAGATAAGAGGTATGTGGCTAAGCGTAGGGGCTCTTACATTTTGAACGAGGAGTAAGTTTAACAGTGCAGCCATCTCAAATTTAGACTGTTTTCTTAATCTGCTGCCAGAGGACCATGCTGAGTGATTCACAGTAATGAACTCCACCTGGATGCTCTGTAAATCTGAAAAGGAGAACTAACTGCAGCCTTGTAACTGTTGTTACCACAGATCTGGTTGAGTGAGCTCTAATTTGATCATTAAGTGACCATCCCACCAAGGAACTATGAGAAATGCTTGGAGACTGCCATTTCATGATAGCACAAGAAAGACTACTTATTTAAATAAGATTATTATGAAATATAATGACCTATATTGAGGAAAAAAAACAGGAACATTTGTAGAAAAACAAAAACAAGTTAATACTAAATATTTAATCTTGAACCGCTGGATCACAGAGTTAGTTTAATGGGATCAGTATTTTCAAAAATATAACAAAAAGTAACATACATTTTTATAACAGATAAGAACAGTTTACTAAAATTATTTTAACACCATTATACAATTGATGGCAGTTAACTCACCAGTGATGACTATAATACTTGTAGCATCTGGCCTTACATAAAGAGTACACTAAAGTATACATTATAATGTATTGCATAATAAAATATACCAAGTAAATAGCATTTTTAAAGATACAGAATGTATATGTCACCGTTGCGTAACAACAGTAATGAAATGCTAACCATATCCTGTAAACCACAAATTGAGCTGTATGGCTTGAATTTATTTCTATCTGAAACTGTGGTCAACATCTTAATAATACTTTGAGAACTTAATACTTTGAGAACAAGGCCATGGACACCACTCTGCTTCTGCTGCTTTATCAAGGTCCTTGGGAACCAGCCTGTAACAAGTCCTGCCACAAAACAGACAATTGGTTGATCTTGCTGCTCCCTGTACTGAAATTAATTTTCCATACATTCCTTGTTACAAATTCTTGTTCACTTTAGTGGATATTTGTTTTATTTTCTTGTTCATTTTCCCTACTTCTGACAGAAGAACAAATACAAAATGCATGTTTCTCAGGACAACCACCTCTCCCTTATTTGCGGTCCTTGTAGTTTGAGTGATCATTTGGGACATAGTTCAGATTTGCCAACAAACATCAGCTAAATGAGACAATAAAGAATAAACTCATCCATTTATTAATTTATTCGTGTATTTATTCACTGATTTTTGCTTAGAAAGTTCTTGGTTCAATTTCAGTTGAATCTTAATAATATCCTGCTCTACAACTGTATAAACCTGATGTTTCCAATAGCCCTGGAAACAGGACTTTGATACCTAGATTTGTCAGTTTGTGCATATACATGCTTACGTAGATACCCTGAAAGACATATAGAGCAAATTATCAACCCCATGGTTATTTATTTTGTGAATAAGATTTTTTAATTTATGTATTTTATACAAATTATGGAAGTATATATTCTGATTAATATTACAAAGTAAGACCTATTTTCAGTCAATGTTGAGTATAATTTTTAGTAGATCAATAAAGGAATTGGCTCTCTCAAGGGAGAATGAATTCTTGTTATGGGAAATGTATTAGCAAAGGCTGGTCATTCCTTCGTGGGTATTTGGTAGTGTGGAATCTCACTAAGGATAGTAGTCAGATTAGATGGTCTTTGATGTTCCTTTCAACACAGGTATTTTGTGATTCATAAGCTCATATTTGTATAGATTATAGAACACTAGGCACCATGGATAAATGAAAAAGAAATAATGAGCAAGTACTCCGCTTTAGAATTTAAAATAGACTTAGGTAAAGTCAAATAGAAAATAATACAAAAGTAAATCGAAGTAATATGTCAACAAATAAAATGATACATTTCTAGCTGAATATGTAAATGCTAAAGAGATTTTTCACAAAGGTATTTACTGAATAAGATTTCTAGGAGAATTCTGAGTCCAATCACAGTGATGGTACATTAACTTCAGTAATTCTTCTACAACTCTGTTTCCTCAAACGTTTCAATTTCTGTTACTTTTCCCATTCCTGCCATATATTACCCACAAACATAGTTTAAACCACTTTATCTCTTGGATCCACTGATATCAGAAGATACAAGCAGATTTCTTTCCAACTCAGTAAATGTCAACTCCAAATCCTAATAAGTGTGTATGTAAAATATATATAGTCTAATCTCTTACAATCACTAACAGACTTATTGAAAAAACAGGCAAATCTACTATCATACTTGAAGACTTTAACACTTCTCTCTCAATTATAAGTAGAATAATATGGAAAAAATATAAGGATATAAAAGACTGCAACATTTCCACCATTATGACCCAATTTATTATTTTAAGACCTTTTTAAGAGCAGCTTTTAGTTTTACAACAAAATTTAGAGGAAGGTACAGATATTTCCTATCAACCTACTGCCACACACATGCATAGCCTCCCCCATTATCAACATCATTCACTAGAATGGTACATTTTTACCAAGAATGAACCTAGATTGACACATCATAATCACCAAAGTCCATATACTTTAGGGTTTACTCTTGGTGTTGTATATTCTATGGATTTAGAAAAAGTAGAATGACATATAGCCATTATTATTTATATCATACAGAGTATTTTCACTGTCCTAAAGATTCTCTGCCTATTCATTTCTCCCACCCTGCTGTCCCCTATTAACTGCTGATCTTTTTATTGTCTCCATAGTTTGCCTTCCCCAGAATGTCATATAGTTGGAATCATACAGTATATAGCCTTGACAAATTATCTTCTTTTACGTAGTAGTATGCATTTAAGTTTTCTTTGTCTTTTCATGGTTTAATAGCTCACTTATTTTTAGCATTTAATATTAGTCCGTTGTCTGGATAGATCACAGTTTATTTACCTACTGAAGAATATCCTGGGTTGCTTCTAAGTTTTGGAAAATATGAATAAAGCTACTATAAATATCTGTGTACAGGTTTTTGTGTGGATAAGTTTTTAACTCCTTAGGTAAATACCAAGAGGCACAATTGCTGGATCATATGGTAAGAATATGTTTAGTTTTGTAAGAAATTGCCAAACTATGACCCAATTTATAGCACATTATTTTCAGCTATGGCAGCAAACATGTTCTTTTCAAGTGCATATGGACCACTTAGCAAAATAGACCATATGTTGAACCATAAAACAGATCTCAATCAAGTCTAAAAGATGGAAATTATAAAGGGCATAGTTTCCGACTTACACAATTTTAATTAAAATAAATAAAATATATCTAGTAATTCTCAAATAGTTAAAGACTAAACAATATAACCTATGAGTCACAGTAAAGTAAGAAAAATTTAAAGTATTTTAAAACAAATGATATTAAAAAGACACTGTATAAAAAAATCTGTGAAATGCTGATAAGCAAGTGCCAAAAAGGAAAACTGTAATTTTCAGTACTTTTGTTAAAAAAAAATAAAATTTCTAGTCCTCCTTCTTAAAATGCTACAAGAAAAGTGTAAAATAAACAAAGATAAATAAAAGGAATAAATACATAGGTAAGTAGCATATATCATTGGGATAGAAAACAGGTAGACAGCATAGAAAGCCAAAAGTTGATTCTTCAAAAAGAATAATAAAATTAATAACCTTTTGCAAGACTGATCAAGTAGAAAAGAATAAATGAACTATATCAACAATAAAGATAGACTATCACCATAGATCCTTAGATTGCTTCATGTTAGATTATTAATGTTCATTGACATTTAATGATTATTACTGTAATACGTTTAATAAGACAAAATTCTTAAAAACTAGAGCAAAATTGATTTAAAATATTAATAATTAGAATCAAGCAATATGTAAAAAAATAATATATCAATACTCTGATTAAATGAAAATATCACTCATAGTTCCTTCTAACAAGAGGTCTTAAACTTCTTTCCTTTCCATAAGAAATGGATCATATTTTCCACTAAGTAACTTTCTCAGTCTGTTTTCTGTCCATAGAAATTTGGTAACACACAGGCAATTCTGATGCAGTCACATGAGTGAGTCCAGGCAATACCAATAGAAAACCACCCCACTAACACACAAATTGTAAGCAATGATATATCATTGTTTTCAGTCACCGCATTTTGGAGTATTTTCTTATACAGCCCTAGATAACTGATAGAATGAAAGGATGAAGTAAAAGTCTTTATTTGTGGATGACATAATTGTCTATGTGTAAATCCTAGGATATACACAAAAGCTACTAGAACTAATAAGTGAAGTTAGTAACATTACAGGATACAAGATCAATATAGAAAAATCAATTTTGTTTCTAGCAGCGGACAACTGAAATTGAAATTAGATACAGAATACCACTTATGACAGCATAAATGTATAAATCTTAAGGATAATTCCAACAAAAGATGTGTAAGACCTGTGTAATGACAGAATATAAACAACTGTTGAGAAAAATTCACAAGACCTAAATAATGGAAAAGCATACTGTGTTCATAATCTCATGCTTCAAAATTGTTAAGATGCTAATTCTTTCTTGATCAATCTACTGATTAAATGTAGTAATGTAGTTCTAATTAATATCCAGAAAATATTTTTGAAGAAATTGAAAAACAGATTCTGAAATTTGGATGAAAATCCAAAAACTCTAGAATAATCAAAACAATTTTTAAAAAGAACTAACTTGGATAATTTACATTACCTGACCACAATATGTATTATAAAATTATTATAATAATGCAACGTGATTTTAGCATGATAATAGATCACTGGAGCTGCATAAAGTCAAGAAATAGACCCACACATGTACTATATGTGGATATTTGACAAAGTTGCAAAGGAAACTAAGTGGAAGAAAGATCATCTTTTTAACATGTATTGCTGAAGCCATTAGATATCTATATACAATAAATAAATGAATTCCTACATTTAATGCCATATAAAAGTTATTCAAAATGGGTCATAGAACTAATTGTAAAACCTAAAACCATATAATTTTAAAGGGAGAAACAATAGAAATTATTTTTAAGCTTAAGCAGATGTTTCCTGAATATGATACCAAAATCATGCTTCATAAAATACATAAATGAAATATTAGACTATTGAAATAAGAACTTATGCCCTGTGAAATTTACTCTTAAAAAAAGCAGAAAGAAAAGCCAAACACTAACATATTAAATATTTGTAAACAGTATATCTGAAAAAGGAATTGTATCAAGAATATATAATGAACATCCAAACTCAATAGAACAAACACACAAATAAATTTGCAAAAAAATAATGAGCATACTTCCAGTTTCCATTTCCACATGTGAGGACCTGGACATTGTCACTCTATTCAAATAACAAGTAAAAGCTAAAAAGACTAAAAAATTAACACTCACCTTGGATCAATAAAAGACGAGAGGACATAGGGCAAACCACTGTTCCCAAGTGGTTGGAAATACAGACAAGAAAATACAGGGAGTCTTGGCTTACCAGAGCAGAACTATGTCAACTCTAGCTATCCTGTCCCACCTGAGCAGGTTGGAAAAAACCTGAGAAACTCTGGGCAGTTTACATTCCAGAGGCACAGGCTTGCTAAAAGTCACTTCCTAAAACCTCACATCTCACCACCACATAGCTAAAGTCCTATTTATAAAAGTTCCTTTACCTAGTATATCATATGCAGCTACTGAGAAAAAAAAAATGACAAGGCATGCCAAAAGGCAGAAAATACAATATGAAGAGACAGAGCAAACATTAGAACCAGATATGGCAGAGATGTTGTAAATGGCAGAGAATTTAAAACAACTGTAATTAATATTCTAAGGGCTCTAATGGATAGAGTAGATAGCATGAAAGAGCAGATGGTCAATGTAAGCAGAGAGATGGAAAGTCTAAGATAACTAAAAAGAAATGTTAGAGGTAAAAACATTAACAGAAATGAAGAATGCCTCTAATGGGCTCATTAGTAGACTGGATGCAAGTGAGGAAATAATCTCTAAGCTAGAGGACCTATCAATAGGGTCTTTGAAAACCTAAAGCAGAGAACAAAAACTGGAAAAAAAATTAAAAAGCAGAACAGACGACAAAGGACTACAAGACAACTACAAAAGGTGAAACATTTGTATAATGGGAGTACTAGAAGGAAAAGAGAGAAAAGAACAGAAATATTTGAAACAATAATGCCTGAGAATTTTCCCAAATTAATGTCTGGCACCAAACCATAGATCCAAGAATCTGAGAGAACACCAAGCAGGACAAATGCTCCCCTAGCCCCACCAAATTACACCTAGACATATTATTTTCAAACTTCAGTAAAATCAAAGATTTTTTTTAAATTCTGAAAGACGTCAGAGGGAGAAAATATCTTACCTATAGAGGAGCAAAGATAAGAACTGCACCCTGCTTATCCTCTGAAACCATGCAAGAAAGAAGAGAATGGAGAGAAATATTTGAAGTGTTGACAGAAGAAAACTACCAACCTAGAATTCTGCACCTTGCAAAGTTATCCTTCAAAAGTGAAAATGAAAAAAAAAAGTCTTGTTCAAATAAACAAAAACTAAGGAAATTTGTTGCCAGTAAACCTGCTTCGCAAAAAATGTTAAAAGAAGTTCTTTAGAGGAAAGGAAAAAGCGTAAATCAGAAACTCAGATCTACATAAAGAAAGAAAGATCAATGAAGAAGACATAACTAACGGTAAAACTAAAACACTTATTTTTCTTATTTTTTATTAATCTAACAGAAACTCTATTCAGAATAATACCAACAATGTATTTCATTATGTATGCTTATATATAAGTGAAATAAATGACAGCAATCATAGAAGGGACAGGGTAGGAATTATGATTATTTTGTTATCATAAGGCACTCACACCATCTGTGAAGTGGTATAGTGTCATTTGAAAGTGGATGTGGATTAGTTGTAAATGTATATTGCAAACTCTAGGGCAACCACTAAAATTTTCTAAAAAAGGATAGAAGATGGAATTATATCAAATTCTCATTTAAAACCACAAAAGTCCGGAAAAGTGTAAAGGACAAAAATAGAAACAAACACAAACGCAATAAATAGAAAATAGTAATGAATATGGATGTGGCAAATATTAATTCAACTGTATCAATAATCATTTTGAAATTCAATGGTTGTCAAAGATAGAGATCGACAGAGTGGCTCAAAAAACAAGACAAACTCAATGTTATTTACAAGAAACATAATTTAAATATAAAATCACATATAGATTAAAATTAAATGGATGGAGAAAATATATATCATGCTAACATTTCAAAACCTCAAAAGAATGAAGGAATATGTATATTGAGCTCAGGAAGAGTACACATCAGGTAAAGAAAGTTATTAGGGATAAAGAAAAGCATTACATAATGATAAAGTGGTCAATTCTCCAAAAAGACATAACAATCCTTAAAATGTATGTGCCTAACAATAGAGTGTCAAACCACATGAGGCAAAAACTAATATAACTGCAAGGAGAAATAGATGAATCTACTATCATATTGGAGACATCAGACCCCTCTATTAGAAATGGACAGATTCTGAAGGCAGAAAATATGTAAGGAAAGCTAAACTCAACACCACCATCAATCAATAGGATATAATTGACATCTATAGATTAATTCATCCAACAAGAGCAGAAGTCCCAATATTCTCAAGCTCACACGGAACATCCACCAGATAGACCACACTTCGGGTCATAAAACACACCTTAACGAATATGAAGAAAAGAAATCACACAATCGCTAGTCTCAGACTACAGTGGAATTTAACTAGAATAACAGAAAGAAAATTGGACTATGCTAAAAATACGTGAAGATTAAACAATATACTTCTAAAAAACACATGGGTCAAAGAAGAAAACTCGAGTATTTTGAAATTTTTGAAATTTTGAACTGTATAAATATTTTTAAAACACCCAATTTATCAAAATTTGTGGGATGCATTGAAAGCACTGCTTAGAGGGAAATTTATAGCAAGAATGCATATAGTAGAAAATAAGAAAGATGTAAAGTCAATCATCTGAGAGTTCACTTTAGGAAACTAGAAAAACACAAGCAAATTAAATCCAAAGAAAGCAGATGAAAATAAGTAATAATAACTAGAACACAAATCAATGAATTTAAATGGAATCAATAGAGAAAATCAATGAAACCAAAAGCTGGATCCTTGAAAAGATCAACAAAATAAATAAGCCTGTAGCCTGTCTAACAAGAATAAAAAAAGAGAGAGGACACAAATTACCAATATCAGAAATTAAGGAGGGCACACCACTAAAGATCCTATGGACATTAAAAAGATAAAAAGGAATACTATGAACTCTATGTCCACAAATTTAATAACCTATATGAAATAGACCAATTCTTTGAAAGACACAATCTGCCAAAACTCACAAGAAAGAAATAATCTTAATAGGCCTCTATTAAAGAAACTGAATGAATAATTAATAAACTTCCAAAACAGAAAACATATGGTCCAGATGGTGTCCCTGGTGAACTCTACCAAATATTTAAGGAAGAACTTATACCTATTCTCTACAACCTCTTTCATAGAGAGGAAATACTTGCTAATTCATTCTGTGAGTCCAGCATTATCTTATTACCAAGATCAGGCAAAGACATTACAAAAAAACTAAAACCCAGTGTCTCTCATAAACATATATGTAAAAATTCTCAACAAGATATTAGCAAATTGAATCCAACAAGTTGTACAAAGAACTATCCACCTCGACCAAGTGGAGTTTATCTCTCATATGCAATTCTATTTCAACATTCAAAAATCAGTCAATGTAATCCATCAAATAAGTAGGCTAAAAAGGAAAATCACAGGCTTATATAAATAAAAGCATAAAAATTTGGCAAAATCAAACACCAATTCATTATTAAAAACTCAGTAAACTAGGAATAGAGGGGAACTTCCTCAACTAAATAGAGAGTATCTACAAAAATCCTACAGCTACCATCGTACTTAATGGTGAGAAACCTGAGCTTTCTCACTAAGATCAGGCAAAAGGCAAGGAGGTCTCCTCTCACCAGTCCTTTTCAACATCATACTGGAAGCTCTAGCCAATGCAATTAGACAAACAAAGGATAAAAACGGTAAACAAGCACCTGGAGCCAGCAGCAGCAGCTGAGGTGGCTGCGGAAGAGGAGCAGCCACCAGGTGTGAAGGGGGACGGTAGCTGCACTCTGGTGCAGGCTCTCTGCAATGAGACAGTAAACGCACCTGCCATGAGCTACTGTAGGGTAACATCAGGACTGGGCTCTTGGACCCTTGGATTCTCGGCTTCCCACAAGTTCCTGGATCGACTTGGTGAAAACAGATTTTTCATCCAGAGCCAAGGATCTGGAGCTGGTGGGGACTGGATTCACCTCCTAGATCTGTATCCTGTGGCTGACAGGGGCTTTGTGCTCTGGCCAGTGTCAGGCCTGTGTCTCTGAGGTGGGAGAGCCAGGATAAGGACACTGGTCCATCAGAGACCTCCCAGCCCCACATAATATCAAATGGCAAAAGTTTTCCCAGAGATCTCCATCTCAATGCTAAGACCCAGCACCCCTCAACAACCAGCAAACTACAGTGCTGGACACCCTATGCCAAACAAGTAGCAAGACAGAAACACAACCCCACCCATTAGCAGAGAAGCTGCCTAATATCATAATAAGGTCACAGACACCCCAAAACATACCACCGGACGTAGTCTTGCCCAACAGAAAGACAAGATCCAGCCTCATCCACCAGAACGCAGGCACCAGTCCGCTCCACCAGAAAGCCTACACAAACCACTGAACCAACTTTAGTCACTGGGGGCAGAAACCAAAAACAATGGGAACTACGAAACTGCAGCCTGCAAAAAGGAGACCCCAAACACAGTAAGATAATCAAAATGAGAAGACAGAAAAACTTACAGCAGATGAAGAATCAAGGTAAAAACACACCAGACCAAAGAAATGAAGAGGAAATAGGCAGTCTACCTGAAAAAGAATTCAGAGTAATGAGAATAAAGATGACCCAAAATCTTGGAAATAGAATGGAGAAAACACAAGAAATGTTTAATAATGACCTAGGAAAACTAAAGAGCAAACAAACAATGATGAACAACAGAATAAAGGAAATTAAAAGTTCTCTAGAAGGAATCAATAGCAGAATAACTGAGGCAGAAGAACGGGTAAGTGACCTGGAAGACAAAATAGTGGAAATAACTACTGCAGAGCAGAAGAAAGAAAAAAGAACAAAAAGGATTGAGGACAGTCTTAGAGACCTCTGGGACAACACTGAACACACAAACATTCGAATTATAGGGGTCCCAGAAGAAGAACAGAAAAAGAAAGAAGGGAATGAGAAAATATTTGAAGACATTATAGTTGAAAACTTCCCTAATATGGGAAAATAAAGAGTCAGTCAAGTGCAGGAAGCACAGAAAGTCCCAAACAAGATAAATCCAAGGAGAAACACGCCAAGACACATATTAATTAAACTTTCAAATACAAAGAAAAAATATTAAAATCAGCTAGGGAAAAACAACAAATAACACACAAAGGAAACCCCATAAGGTTAACAGCCAATCTTTCAGCAGAAACTCTGCAAGCCAGAAGGGAGCAGAGGCACATATTTAAAGTGATGAAAGGGAAAGACCTACAACCAAGATTACTCTACACAGAAAGGATCTCATTCAGATTCGACAGAGAAATGAAAACCTTTATAGACAAGTAAAAGCTAAGAGAATTCAGCACCACCAAACCAACTTTACAACAAATGCTAAAGGAACTTCCTTAGGCAGCAAAACAAGAGAAGGAAAAGACCTACAATAACAAACCCAAAACATTTCAGAAAATGGTAATAGGAACATACATATCGATAACTACCTTAAATATAAATGGATTATATGCTCCAGCCAAAAGACATAGACTGGCTGACTGGATACAAAAACAAGACCTGGATACATGCTGCCTATGACACTCCCTTCAGACGTAGGGAAACATAAAGACTGAAAGTGAGCAGATGGAAAAAGATATACCATGCAAATGGAAATCAAAAGAAAGCTGGAGTAGCAATTCTCATGTCAGACAAAATAGACTTTAAAATAAAGACTATTACAAGACACAAAGAAGGACACTACATAATGATCAAGGGATCAATCCAAGAAGAAGATATAACAATTGTAAATATTTATGCACCCAAAATAGGAGCACTGCAATACATAAGGCAAATGCTACCACCATACAAGGGGACATCAACAGTAACTCAATCATGGTAGGGGGCTTTGACACCCCACTTTCACCAATGGACAGATCATCCTAAATGAAAGTAAATAAAGAAACACAAACTTTAAGTGATACATTAAACAAGATGGACTTATTTGATATTTATTGGACATTTCATCCAAAAACAATGGAATACACTTTCTTCTCAAGTACTAATGGAACATTCTCCAGGATAGATCATATCTTGGGTCACAAATCAAGCCTTGGTAAATTTAAGAAAATTGAAATCATATCAAGTATCTTTTCTGAATACAGTGCTACGAGACTATACATCAAATACAGGAAAATATCTGTAAAAAATAAAAACACATGGAGGCTAAATAATACACTAGTACATAACCAAGATTTCACAGAAGAAATCAAACAATACCTAGAAACAAATGACAATGAAAACACGATGATCCAAAACCTATGGGATGCAGCAAAAGCAGTTATAACAGGGAAATTTATAGCTATACATGCCTACCTCAAGAAACAAGAAAAATCTCAAATAAACAATCAAAGATTACACCTAAAGGAACTAGAGAAAGGAAAACAAACAAAACCCAAAGTTAGCAGAAGGAAAGAAATCATAAAGATCACAGCAGAAATAAATGAAACAGAAACAAAGAAAACAATAGCAAAGATCAATAAAACTAAAAGCTGATTCCTTGAGAAGATAAACAAAATTGATAAACCATTAGCCAGACTCATCAAGAAAAAGAGGGAGAGGACTCAAATCAATAGAATTAGAAATGAGAAAGGAAAGTTACAACAGACACTGTAGAAATACAAAGCATCCTAAGAGACTACTACAAGCAACATTATGGCAATAAAACAGAAAACCTGGAATAAACAGACAAATTCTTAGAAAGTATAATCTTCTAAGACTGAACCAGGAGGAAACAGAAAATATGAACAGACCAATTACAAGTAATGAAATTGAAACTGTGATTTAAAATCTTACAACAACAAAAGTCCAGGACCAGATGGCTTCACAGGTGAATTCTATCAAACATTTAGAGAAGAGCTAACACCCATCCTTCTCAAACTCTTCCAAAAACTGCAGAGGAAGGAACACTCCCAAACTCATTGTAAGAGGCCACCATGACCCTGATACCAAAACCCGACAAAATTACTATAAAAAAAGAAAATTACAGACCAGTATCACTGATGAACATAGATGAAAAACTCCTCAACCAAACACTAGCAAACAGAATCCAACAACACATTAAAAGGATCATACACCATGCTCAAGTGGGATTTATCCCAGGGATGCAAGGATTCTTCAATATACACAAATCAATCAATATGGTACACCATGTTAACAAATTCAAAGATAAAAACCATATGATCATCTCAAAAGATGCAGAAAAAGCTTTTGACAAAATTCAACGCCAACTTATGAAAAAATCTCACCAGAAAGTGGGCATAGAGGGAAACTAACTCTACATAATAAAGGTCATATATGACAAACCCACAGCAAACATCATTCTCAATGATGAAAAACTGAAAGCATTTCCTCTAAGATCAGGAACAAGACAAGATTGTCCACTCTCCCCACTATTATTCAACATAGTTTTGGAACTCCTAGCCATAGCAATCAGAGAAGAAAAAGAAATAAAAGGAATACAAATTGGAAAAGAAGAGGTAAAACTGTCACTGTTTGCAGATGACATGATACTATGGACAGAGAATCTTAAAGGTGCCACCAGAAAACTGCTAGAGTTAAACAATGAATTTGGTAAAGTAGCAGGATTCAAAATTAATACACAGAAATCTCTTGCTTTCCTATACACTAATGATGAACAATCTGAAAGAGAGATTAAGGAAACACTCCCATTTACCACTGCAACAAAAAGAATAAAATACCTAGGAATAAACCTACCTAGGGAGACAAAAGGCCTGTATGCAGAAAACTATAAGACACTGATGAAAGGAATTAAAGATGACACCAAGAGGTGGAGAGATATAGCATGTTCTTGGATTGGAAGGATCAATATTGTGAAAATAACTATACTACCCAAAGCAACCTACAGATTCAATGCAATCCCTATTCAAATTACCAATGGCATTTTTTACAGAACTACAACAAAAAAATCTTAAAATTTGTATGGAGACACCAAAGACCCTGTATAGCCAAAGCAGTCTTGAGGGAAAAAAACAGAGCAGGAGGAATCAGATTCCCTGACTTTGGACTATACTACAAAGCTACAGTAATCAAGACAATATGGTACTGGCACAGAAACAGAAACATATATCAATGGAAAAAGATAGAAAGCCCAGAGATAAACCCACGCACCTATGGTCAGCTAATCTATGACAAAGGAGGCAAGGATATACCATGGAGAAAAGACAGTCTCTTCAATAAGTGGTGCTGGGAAAACTGGACAGCTACATGTAAAAGAATGAAATTAGAACACTCCCTAACACCATACACAAAATTAAACTCCAAATGGATTAGAGACCTTAATGTAAGACCGAACACTATAAAACTCTTAGAGGAAAACATATGCAGAACACTCCCTGACATAAATCACAGCAACATCTTTTGATCCACCTCCTTGAGTTATGGAAATAAAGACAAAAATATACAAATGGGACCTAATGAAACTTAAAAGCTTTTGCACAGCAAAGGAAACCAGAAACAAGACGAAAAGACAACCCTCAGAATGCGAGAAAATATTTGTGAATGAATCAATGGACAAAAGATTAATCTCCAAAATATATAAACAGCTCATGCAGCTCAATATTAAAAAAACAAACAACCCAATCCAAAAATGGACAGAAGACCTAAATAGACATTTCTCCAAAAAAGACATACAGATGGCCAAGAAGCACATGAAAAGCTGCTCAACATCACTAATCATTAGAGAAATGCAAATCAAAACTACAACGAGGTATCACCTCACACCAGTTAGAATGGGCATCATCAGAAAATCTACAAACAACAAATGCTGGAGAGGGTGTGGCGAAAAGGGAACCCTCTTGCACTGTTGGTGGGAATGTAAATTGATACAGCCACTATAGAAAACAGTATGGAGGTTCCTTAAAATCTTAAAATAGAATTACCATATAATCCAGCAATCCCACTACTGGTCATATACCCAGAGAAAACCATAATTCAAGAAGACACAGGTACCCCAATGTTCACTGCAGCACTATTTACAATAGCCAGGTCATGGAAGCAACCTAAATACCCATCGACAGACAATGGATAAAGAAGATGTGGTACATATATACAATGCAATATTACTCACCCATAAAAAGGAATGAAATTGGGTCATCTGCTGAGACGTGGATGGATCTAGAGACTGTTATACAGAGTGAAGTAAGTCAGAAAGAGAAAAACAAATATCATATATTACCACATATATGTGGAACCTAGGAAAATGGTACAGATGAACCGTTTTGCAGGGAAGAAATTGAGACAAAGATGTAGAGAACAAACGTATGGACACCAAGGGGAGAAAGTGGCAGGGGCGTGGGGGTGTGATGAATTGGGCAATTGGGATTGACATGTATACACTGATGTGTATAAAACTGATGACTAATAAGAACTTTCTCTATAAAAAAAAAAGAAAGCAATAAGAAACATCTCAAATAAACAACTTAACCTTATACCTAAAGCAATAAGAGAAAGAAGAAAAAACCCCCAAAGGTAGAAGAAATCATAAAGATCAAATCAGAAATAAATGAAAAAGAAATGAAGGAAACAATAGCAAAGATCAATAAAACTAAAAGCTGGTTCTTTGTGAAGATAAACAAAATTGGTAAAACATTAGCCAGATTCATTAAGAAAAAAGAGAAGAATCAAATCAATGGAATTAGAAATGAAAAAGAAGTAACAACTGACACTGCAGAAATACAAAGGATCATGAGAGATTACTACGAGCAACTATATGCCAATAAAATGGAAAACATGGAAGTAATGAACAAATTCTTAGAAATGCACAAACTTCCGAAACTGAACCAGGAATAGAAAATATAAACAGACCAATCACAAGCACTGAAATTGAGAGTGTGATTAAAAATCTTCCAACAAACAAAAGCTCAGGACCAGATAGCTTCACAGGCGAATTCTACCAAACATTTAGAGAAGTGCTAACACCTATGCCTCTCAAACTCTTCCAAAATATAGCAGAGGGAGGAACACTCCCAAACTGATTCTGTGAAGCCATCACCCTGATACCAAAACCAGACAAAGATGTCACAAAGAAAGAAAACTACCAATATCACTGATGAACATAGGTGCAAAAATCCTCAACAAAATACTAGCAAACAGAATCCAACAGCACACTAAAAGGATCATACACCATGATCAAGTGGTGTTTATCCCAGGAATGCACAGATTCTTTAATATACACAAATCAATCAATGTGATAAACCACATTAACAAATTGAAGGATAAAAACCATATGATCATCTCAATAGATGCAGAAAAAGCTTTCGACAAATTCAACACCCATTTATGATAAAAACCCTCGGAAAGTAGGCATAGGGGGAAATTACCTCAACATAATAAAGGCCATATGTGACAAACTTATAGCCAACATCGCTCTTAATGCTGAAAAACTGAAAAATTTTCCACTAAGATCAGGAAGAGGACAAGGTTGTCCACTCTCACCAGTATTATTCAACATAGTTTTGAAAGTTTTAACCACAGAAATCAGAGAAGAAAAAGAAATAAAAGGAATCCAAATCGGAAAAGAAGAAGTAAAGCTGTCACTATTTGCAGATGACATGATACTATGCATAGAGAATCCTAAAGATGCTACCAGAAAACTGCTAGAGCTAATCAATGAATTTGGTAAAGTAGCAGGATACAAATTAATGCACAGAAATCTCTTGCTTTCCTATACACTGATGATGAACAATATGAAAGAGAAATTAAGGAAACACTCCCATTCCCCATTGCAACAAAAAGAATAAAATACCTAGGAATAAACCTGCCTAAGGAGACAAAAGACCTGTATGAAGAAAACTATAAGACACTGATGAAAGAAATTAAAGATGATAGAAACAGATGGAGAGATCAACCGTGTTCTTGGATTGGAAGAAGCAACATTGTAAAAATGACTATACTAGTCAAAGCTATCTACAGATTCAATGCAATCCCTATCAAACAACCAATGGTATTTTTCACAAAACTAGAACAAAAAATTTCACAATTTGTTGGAAACAAAAAAAAAACCCCAAATAGCCAAAGCAATCTCGAGGAAGAAAAACTGAGCTGGAGGCATCAGGCTCCCAGACTTCAGACTATAATACAAAGGTAGAGTAATCAAGACAGCATAGTACTTGTACAAAAACAGAAATATAGATCAATGGAATAGGATAGAAAGCGCAGAGATAAACCCACACACATATGGTCACCTTATCTTTGATAAAGGAGGCAAGAATATACAATGGAGAAAATACAGCCTCTTCTATAAGTTGTGCTGGGAAATCTGGACAGCTACATGTAAAGAATGAAATTAGAACACTCCCTAACACCTTACACAAAAATAAACTCCAAATGGATTAAAGACCTAAATGTAAGGCCAGGCACTATAAAAGTCTTAGAGGAAAACATTGGCAGAACACTCTGACAAATCACAGCAAGATCCTTTTTGACCCACCTCCTAGAGAAATGGAAAGAGAAACAAAAATAAACAAATGGGACCTAATGAAACTCAAAATCTTTTGCACTGTAAAGGAAACCATAAATAAGATGAAAAGACAACGCTCTGAATGGGAGAAAATATTTGCAAATGAAGCAACTGACAAAGGATTAATCTTCAAAATTTACAGGCAGCTCATGCAGCTCAATATTAAAAAAACAAACAACCCAGTCCAAAAATGGGCAGAAGACCTAAATAGACATTTCTCCAAAGAAGATATACAGGTTGCCAACAAACACATGAAAGGATGCTCAACATCACTAATCATCAGAGAAATGCAAATCAAAACTACAATGAGGTATCACCTCACACCAGGTAGAATGGCCATTATCAAAAAATCTAGAAACAATAAATGCTGGAGAGGGTGTGGAGAAAAGGGAACACTCTTGCACTGCTGGTGGGAATGTGAATTGGTACAGGTACTATGGAGAACAGTATGGAGGTTCCTTAAAAAACTAAATGTAGAACTACCATATGCCCCAGCGATCCCACTACTGGGCATATACCCTGAGAAAACCATAATTCAAAATGTCATGTACCACAATGTTCACTGAAGCTCTATTTACAATAGCCCGGAGATGGAAACAACCTAAGTGTCCATTGTTGGATGAATGGATAAAGAAGATGTGGTACATATATAATGGAATATTACTCAGCCATAAAAAGAAACGAAATTGAGATATTTGTAGTGAGGTGGATGGACCTAGAGACTGTCATACATAGTGAAGTAAGTCAGAAAGAGAAAAACAAATATCGTATGCTGACCCATATATATGTAATCTAAAAAAAAAAATGGTTCTGAAGAACCTGGGGGCAGGACAGGGATAAAGATGTAGACATAGAGAATGGACTTGAGAACACGGGGAGGGAGAAGTGTAAGCTGGGTTGAAGTGAGAGAGTGGCATGGACATATATTCACTACCAAATGTGAAATAGATAGCTAGTGGGAAGCAGCTGCATAGCACAGCGAGATCAGCTTGGTGCTTTGTGACTGCCTAGAGGGCTGGGATAGGGAGGGTGGGAGGGAGGGAGATGCAAGAGGGAGGAGATATGGGTATATATGTATATGTATAGCTGATTCACTTTGATATAAAGCAGAAACTAACACACCATTGTAAATCAATTATACTCCAATAAAGATGTTAAAAGAAAAAAAGAAAAGAAATGAGCCCCTTGAGGACAGGGATTATGCTTCATCCATCTTGTATCCTGGGCCCCAGTGCTCAGCCTTGGGCTCAATAAACATTTGTTAAATGAAAAAAAAAAAAAAAAAAAGGTAAACAAATGGGAAGAAAGTAAATAAAACTATCTTTATTCACTGATGAAATGATCATCTATGTAGTAAAGTTGAAAGAACTGACAGAAAATCTCCTGGAATTAATAAGTTATGTTGCATGATACAAGGTTAATATACAAAAGTGAGTTGCTTTCCTTTCTACTGGCAATGAACAAGAGGAATTTGAAAGTTAAAAAAAACAACAACACCATATATATTAGCATCCAAAGAATGAAATGCTTAGGCACAAATCTAACTAAATACATACAAGTTATAAGTTGATAACTACAAAACTGATGAATGAAATCAAGGAAAAACTAAATAAATGGAGAGATATTCCCTGTTCATGGACAGAAAGACTCAATACGTTAGTTCTCCCCAATTTGATCTACATTCAATGCAATCCCAAATAAAATCCTAGCAAGTTATTTTGTGGATATCAGCAAAATGATTCTAAAGTTTATTTGGAGAGGAAAAAGAATCATAATAGCCTACACGATGTTGAAGGAGAAGAACAATATTAAAGTCAGGTTATGCTACCTGACTTCAAAATTTACTATAAAGCTATAGTACTCAAGAGAGTGTGCCATTGTTGCAAGAATGAACAAATAGAAAAATGGAACAGAGCAGAGAATTCAGAAATATACCCCATAAATACAGTCAACTGATTACTGATCTTTAACAAAGTACCAAAGGCAGCAAAATGGAACAAAGATAGTCTCTTCAACAAATCTTGCTGGAACTGGACATCCATGCCAAAAAACAAAAACAAAAAAATGAATCTAGTTATAGACCTTATATTCTTCACAAAAATTAACAAATAAATGGAATTATAGATTGATATGTAGAACACAAAACTGTGAAACCCCAAAAGATAACATAGGAGAAAACCTAGATGACCTTAGGTAAGGTGATGACTTTTTAGATGCAATACCAAAGACACAACCTATGAAAGAAATAAGTAATAAGCTGAACTTCATTAAAATTAAAAACTTCTGCTATGCAAAAGACAATGTCAAGAGAATGAGAAGACTAGCCACAGAGTGGGAGAAAATATTTGAGAAAGACACATCTGATAAAGGATGTACTCCAAATATACAAAGAACTCTTAAAACTCAACAAGAAGAATCGACCCAGTTTTAAAAAGGGACAAAGACCCAACAGACACCTCACTAAAGAAGACATACAGATAACAAATAAGCATATAAAGAGATGCTCTGCATTATATGTCATCAGGGAAACAGCAATGAAATACCAGTACACACCTGTTAGAATGGCTAAAATCTGAAACACTGACAACAACAAAAGTCAGTGAGGCCTTGGAGCAACAGGAGCTCTCATACGTTGCTGGTAGGAATAAAACATGGTACAGCCACTTTGGAGGTCAGTTCACAATTTTTTTAAACTAAATATACTATTACAATATGATCCAGAAATTGCAGTCCCTGGTATTTACCCAAAGGACTTGAAAGCTATGTCTGCACAAAAACCTGCACACAGATGTTTATAGTACCTTTATCCATATTCGTCAAAGCTTGGAGGTAACCAAGGAGTCCTTCAGTAGGTGAATGGCTAAATAACCTGTGGTACATCCAGACAATGAATTACTATTAAATGCTAGAAAGAACTGAGCTACCAAGCTGTGAAAAGAAGTGGAGGAAACTTAGGTAAATATTACTCTAGGTGAGAGAAGACAATCTGTAAAGGCTACATACTGTATGATTCCAATCATGTGCCATTCTAGAAAAGGCAAAACTCTGGAGACAGTAAAAAGATCAGTGGCTGCCAGAGTTTAGGGGTGGTGGTTAGGGCGAATAGGCATAATACAAAGGATTTTTAAAGCAGTGAAAATAATCTTTATGTTACCATACTGATGGATACATGTCGTTACATATTTGTCTAAACCTGTAAAATGCAAAACAACCAAAGTGAACTTTAACGTAAACTATGGGCTTTGAGTTTTTATGATGTGTCAATGTAGGTTTATCTATTGTAACAAATACAGTACTCCGGTAGGGGATGTTGATAATGGGGGAGGGTAAGTATGTGTGGGAATAGGGGGTATATGGGAAATCTCTGTACCTTCTCCATCAATTTTACTGTGAACCTTAAACTACTCTGAAAAATAAAGTCTTAATAAAAAAAGAAAAATGAACAAAATATCTGAACATATTTTTCACCAAAGTAGATATATAAATTCTTAGCAATCACATTAAAAGATGCTAATTATTGGTAATTAGGGAAACTCCAACTAAAACCACAATATGATACTAGTACATATGTCTTAGAACATCTAAAATTAAAAAGACTGACCACACCTAGTGTTGGTGAAGATGTGGAGCAACCGGAGTGCTCACACACTGCTGGACAGAATGTAAATGGTAAAATTGTTCTAGACAACAGTTTGAATATTTATTGGGAAGCAGCTGCATAGCACAGGGAGATCAGCTCAGTGCTCTGTGACCACCTAGAGGGGTGGGATAGGGAGGGTGGGAGGGAGAGGCAAGCAACTCAAATGTCCACCAAAGAGAAGAATGGATAAACACACTGCAGTATATTCATGAAGTAAATTACTACTCACTCATAAATTTAAACAAATACTGATAAATGCAAATATACTGTTGAATCACAAAGAAGTATTATGATAAATGAAAAATGTTAGATACAAAAATTGTATGTTTGATAATTCCATTTCCATGAATAATACTCTGTAGAAATAGAAATCAGAATACTAGTTACCTGTGGACCATCAAGGAGAACGACTAGGAAAAGGTACACGGAACATTTCAGAGCACTTACAGTGCTCCTTATGTTGATATACTCACATAGAATTAAAAACTCCGTACAGTGTCTGTACATTGGAATGAATGTAATTTTTACAATTACTGTAAGACCATGATGATAACAATAAAATATGTTGACAGATGAATCATAAAAAAATTTACCTAAACATACAACCAAAGGTAAAATGATGTAGAATAAGAGAAATATATTAAAAAATAACAATTTCTACCTAGGAGGTCTCATAAGCAAATAACAGTAGTTCCTTAAAGAGCAAACCAATGGAATGAGGGTGAAGTAATTATCAAACAAACAAAAATATAAGACTTTTTATTTGGACAGAAAAATCCATTTAACGTTTGATTACAAAGACTCTAATGCCAGAATCCCTGGGTTAAATTCCATCTACCTCTCACTAATTGTGCAATTTCCAGCGAATTACTTAACCTCTATGCACCTAAATTTTCTCATCTTTGAAACTGAGATAATAATAGTACACCCCTCATTTTTACATTGTTGTGAGGACTACATGAGTTCAGATATACCAGGCAAAAGCACTTTGAATAGCACCAGGCACAAATTAAGTGCTATGCAAATGCTAGTTCTAGTATTGTTATTGTTATTACTATTATTATTAAAGGATATATATGAGTTTTCAAAATAAAAGACATCATTAAGTATTGAGTAAATCTAATAAAAATAAATTCACATCAAGATACATTGCCATGAAATTTCAAAAGCCTAAGAACAAAAGGAAAATGATAAAGCTTCCTGAAAGATGGAAAGAGAAAAAGGGGGAAAAGAAACTGATCACTTACAAAAGCTTGGATTCACAATGGCAATAAGTATTTTAAAAGCACTAGAATATAGAACACAATGCAGAATATAGTATGAGAGCAAATTATATCAGACATGCAACAAATGTCTTACCACATGAATTAATGAAAGAATAGGAGAATAAATAAGAAAGTGAAATACACAAGACTAAGGAGAAAAGAGAATTCACTCAAAGAATTATGAGAAATCCCAGGATAAATAATAGGACCAGTGAATAATGGGTCCAGACTGGAGCAGGTGGTAGAGGATTCCCAGAAATATTTTCAAGGAAAAGAGAGATTTCACAGATCTGACAGTATTATTCTAGGAATACTGGAAGAACTATGGACCTTAATAAACAGTTATTAAGCAATGTTTACATAGTCATAACAATGTTTATTAATATTTGACTTAGAATCAGTCTATAAATTCAAAGGAAAAAGTCAGTTAAGAATGACAGCAGTTGGAAGATAAAAGGGGTGAATTCTGGAATTGCTAATACCCTTGACTTTCAGAGTCAGGATTTAACAGACAATGTCTATAGAGAATGGAACAAAAATAAAGGAATAACTATATTCTTTAAAGTCCCAAAATAACCAATAAAGTATCTAAAAATAGTGATGTGAATATATTGGGGTGAGAAAGAGGAGGCATGGAGAGTTCAAGCAAACTAAATAATCAGAAAATAAAAACTGAAGTCAGAGAAAAACAAAAATCATATGATATCACTTATATGTGGAATCTAAAAAAATGGTACAAATGAGCTTATTTACAAAACAGAAATAGAGTCACATATGCAGAAAACAAATTTATGGTTACCAGGGAGGAAAAGGGGGAGGGAAGGGATAAATAGGGAGATTGGGACTGACATATACACACTACTATATATAAAATAGATAACTAATAAGGACCTACTGTATAGCATAGGGAACTCTACTCAATACTCTGTAATGGCCCACATGGGAAAAGAATCTAAAAAAGAGCGGATATATGTATATGTATAGTACAGTTTGCTGTACGCCTGAAACTAACACAACATTGTAAATCAACTATACTCCAAGAAAAATTTTTAAAATTAATGCTTAACGTTGATATATCAGCAAACTAAAATTTTTAAAATATTATTTAGAGATATGCTCTAAGGAAAACAAAAATTTTAAAGTGGTAGCTCCTTCAGAAACTGGCAGTTGAGTTTAAGAAAGCAGTGGACATGTGCTTGATTATAATCTTACTATAATTTCTATTATTTATCTTTTATGAATATATGTATTTCATACAAATTAAGAAAAATACTGAAGAATACCACAAAAATATAAAATGTTAGCCAGTGAGCACAAAATGATGAATAATTAAATGAAACAGAGTCTACAGGCAGACAAATGAAGATATATGGATGACACTTATGATTATGTTAAAGATAGGATTTCAAATCAGTACTGGAAATATTAATTATGATATTAGGACATCAGTTACAAATGAGGGAAGCCTAAGATTAGATCTTTATATTACACAACGCACAATAATATATCCCAGACGGACTTCAGAAACAATATTTTTAAATAAGCTTAAGGTATTGAAAGAAAACACAGGGAAAGGTTTTTTATAATTTGGGCTGAGAAGCCCTTCCTAAAGCAAGAGCAATAACCCAAAACCACAAAGAAAGTCTGCAGGGTTGATTAATAGTGTGTGCTTCTGTTTAAAAATAGCCATAAATGATGTCAAAAAGCAGGTAACAGACTGGAATAAAATACTTGCAATATACCTAGCAGACAGTATATGTAAAAATAAAACTGTCACATGACATGCACTATAAATTAAAGAAAAGATTATCTAATTTTTTAAAAAAATTTAAGATTAAAACAATGTTACCGTTTACTGATTCTTTTGGCAAAAACAAAGTTTAAGTAAAATTCCCCGGTGAAACCTCTTATGCCTGGTGCTTTTTGGTAAATTGATAACTCTGTATTTCTTGTATGGGAATTGTTCTAAGTAAACTTGCTTTCTCTTAGGGATTAATTAGGGGAAGTATTTTTTTCCTAGGGAATTATGTTACATCATGTTTTCAAATTTATTTGCATGAATGTTGCAAAATAGTATGAGTTTTAAATTTTTTTCTGAAATTCAATGGTTACTTTCTCCTTATTTAATATTTTACATACTTGTGACTTCTTCCCCTTTTTCTTGATTAGTTTCTCTAGGGTTTTTCTATTTTAATGATTTTAAAGTATTTCTATTCAATTATTGGTTTTGCTGTTTTGCTATTTTCTAACGAATTTATGACTGTATTAGTTTTTATTTTCTACTTTCCTTTTATTTTTTGTTTTGTTTCTAACTTTTTTGATTTACACCTTAATTCTCTTTTATTCTTTATTTCTCCTATACATACTTAATGCTATTAGTTTTCTACTGCACTCCCTAGATCTTGATCTGAAGTTTTCATTGCCATTTTTTAAACAACTTTCTCAATTTTAGTTTGATTCCCCTTTGATGCAAGGCTTATTTAACAAATAGCTTCAAAAGTTTCTTGGGAAGGTTTGTTGTTTTGTTATTAATTTCTAGTTTTATTACCACTTGATTGTCTAATATTTTTGGTATTCTTCCTATTTTACAAAAGAATAATTGTTTAGATAATTTTCAAAACAGTAATTTGAGGGAAATAAACAATAAAAAAAAAAGTATAGTTACCTTTAGATTCATGATTCTATCCTCACCATTCTATTACCACTCTGGTACCACTCCATAGAAAGATGCACAAAAGTGAAGTTAGAATATTGCTTATAAGTTTAGTTTTTATATTTAAATATTCAGAAATGATTTGTGTTCATCAATGGGGAAGTTATAACCATAATATGATGCAACTATGCCTTGGAATATTATGCAACTTTTAAGAAGAGTGGCATGGACCTATATATACCCAGAGCCACATTAAGGAAATAATAAAAGCAAAATCTCAAGAAAATATAAAATATACTAAATTTTATTAAATGTAAACAGTATACTTACAAATACATGTGTAAGTGAATGTAAGAGAGATTGCGAGTTTGCACACCATACTGTTCGTGGACATGAGACGGATAAGTGAGTGGATAAAGGGACAACTCTTATGGTCTAGACCCCCCACACACACACACACAACCCCAGTGGACCAGGTCAAGGCTAGATTTTATCTAAAATCCCATCCTTGCTCAGGGCTATTTCTACTTTTGACTTATTTCTTCTTCACAAATTTGTGTGAAGTACACCCTCAGTAAAACACAGGCCTTCTAATCCCTAACTGTACTATTCAAGGGAACCCAACATTGACTGGCAGGTATGAGTGTAAAGGGATATGGTTAAATCAAATTAAAGAATCAAGTATAAGACAGAGTTGGAAAGAGGTTTGTAGATGTTTTTGCATGGAATCAAGGGATACTTCCTCAAGTATGAGGAGCACAGTATTCTTCAAATAGAAAGATAAAGATGAGAAAAGTTTCGGAAACAGTAGCTATAACTTCACACACACTGTTAATAGTTTTTTTTAAAAGATTTTTATTTCCAGTATCTTTTAAAGAATGTACTGGTCTTAGACTTTATACTGCAAAATCAAACGTTTGTTCTCAGGCATTGATTTCAGCTGTCCAAATTATTGTGAGAATTTCCTTTTGTATAGCGCTCATCTTGTTATGATAGCATCTTTAAATAACTAGTTATAATAATTGGCATAAGAGATGGACCTATTTTGCATCTTTTAAAAATATTTTGATATATATGTTTCAATCTAAATTACTGAGTATTTTTATAAAAATTAAAAGAACAGTATGAGCACTAAAAGCATGTTTTAGGAAACTTTACACAGCCCCATCAGAGTTGGAAAAACATTATCGCAACCCTTTGTTTTTCTGAGTGTTCACAGGAATTGTTATATTTTACTTTTAAACCTAAGGAATTAAAAGTTAATCAGATGTTGGTGAGAAGTCAGATAAAATACACATCCTTATGCTGTCTGATGAGGACAATGAAACAGTTCTGATAACATTTAAAAAATTTTTTTATTTCAATTTTTTAAAACCTAGAAATCATTAATAAAGGGCACTTAGTCCTATGAAAGATGACATTAAAGGATATTTGCCATCAGAGATTACCTACCAGAACTATAAATCACATGTCATTTAGTGATGTATCTATAACTACTTAGTTGGCATGACAAAATCGGAGAGTGATTACATGATTTATGAGGTATAGAGGAGAACCCCCTCAAGGGGAATATTCACAGAGACCAAAATATTTGAACATGGAAAGACTATTTTACTTTCCTTAATATCAATTCAGATTTACATGAGGGGGGAAAATCTAGTGAGTAATTTAAGCACAATTTTATGGTGTTAGATATAAAAGATAAAAAAAATTAGAATGCTTCTATCAAGATGATAAAAATGCCTACAGTACTATAAAGACAGGATATTTTTCCTCTCAAGAAATAAAAAATATGATCAACAGAAAAAAGAAGGCAGCATATTTTAGAAGATAAAACATGAGCTTGTATTCCTGGTTTAGATTCAATTCCACGATGTATTAATTTTTCAATCTTTGCACTATTATTTAACTTCTCTGTGCCCCAATTTACTCATTTATACAATGGAGATTAAAATATCTATTTCATAATACTGTTTTTAAAATTAAATTAACAAACATAAAATCTCTTAGAACCATGCCTAGCACAGAGTGCTGCTTGGTTTTAAATTGATAGCTCTCATTATTTTTAGTATTGGGAAACAAAAGTAAATCAACCATGCATATTTTGTTTTTCTATTGAAAGGGCTTCAACTTTAGCACAACTTCTATTTAAAAGAATACATGGAGGTAAAAACATAAATGCTTGTGCTGTCTGAATGAGGTGTTTCAGGAGCATTAAAATTAATGAAACTAGATAATGGCCTGCAGAACTGATGCTCTGTTCAATGCACTATTCTGTTTCCAATAGACTTGGTTAAGACATAGCGGGATGAAGGCAAGAAAATCTTTTTCAAACAGCTCTTTATATGGAAAACTCTTTTGTGGTGCTTCAACATGGTTAAGATGTTTAGGAAGAGACTGATTTTAGACAATTCATCAGTTCTCCCTGGTCTAGTCAAAAACAGTGGCTAACATTTCTTAAGGCCTGTTTCTCACACTATTCAAAACATGTTAAATGTATCGATTCCTTTAATCTTATGATAACCTTATAAAGTAGTACTTTTATTCTCATTTGGGGTGGTAGAGATAAATGTGGCAAGGCTCCTGGCTTCATGTTCTGCCAGAGATAGAGGCTCATGAGTTTAAAAACAAGCAAATCAATAAATACACAAATACATAAAATAATTACATGCATAAGTCAGAGACGGGCAAAACTGTGGGTTAATCAAGTCTACCGAAGCCTGGTAGTGTTTTCCTCTTATCTTTGAAGTTTTTACCCAAACTTCCATTCTAGACCTAATATGTATTTTTAGACATCCAACCAGAACATCTTCCAGGACTCTAGGATGGAATGGAACTCAGAATAAAGCAGCCACAGCAGCCTTTTCTTTCTTAGAGAGAACCAGTCATGGCCAAATAAGAAAAATGAGTGTCTCTCTTTTGTTTTGCATGGCTTTACTTTCAGTTCATGACTTCTAAATCGTTGACTACAATTCTAATGGATCTTTCTGACCCCTCTCATCCCAACCAGTATGTATGCATCCCTTTTCCTTCCTAGTAACTTGCTGGTCAAGAATGTTTCCTGAGACCACCAAGCTCTGACTTTCCCAATCTTGGGGAAGTTGCTGCTGAGATAAGTCTAAATTCTGGAACTAGGGATGAGAAGAAATTAAAATGAACTCCTTTTTCTCAAAAATTTAAAAAACTTTTATGTTATTCAACTCATTGTAACTTTTTCAATATCAAAAAATAGTGAATACGTTTATTTTTTGCCATCTTTCTTGATATATTGTTTTTATACTTCTCTCAATTCTACTCTAACTGGTAAACACTAACAGTCTCCAAATATAGCATAAATTGAAAAATAGATGAGCATAGTGTTTTCACACAATGTGTACTGTGTGGTGTTTGCTGATACCATTTATGAAAGAGGTCAGATTTAGCTCAAAGAGCAAAGCCACAGTGTAATGTCAGCCTGGTGTCAGTGAAGGACATTTAAGGAATGCCAACGTCAAGGCAACTATGGCATTTTTCTTCATCAAGTCCTTGGAAAAGAACCAAAACTAGTATTTTCTGATACATAATATGACTATCACTGATGGCATGAAGTTTGGATTTTGGTACTACATAGATACATATTTGAATTAGAATAATTATAATTCATTTAAATATATATTGGAAAATACTCATTTTCCATTCATATGATATTAAGTTTTAAAATATTCCATTTGAAGCAAAAATCATTAGTTAATTTAAAGGCAATAAAGACAGTATTTAGAGAAGGCCAAGTTCATAAATTTGGTACGCGAATGAGTAAAACTGGGGAAATGATGGGCTATACAAATACTATATCCAGGTTGAGACTGAAGAATTTAAAGTCTGTGCTTCAGAACTAGTTGCTTTCAGGCTGTCAGCAGATGGGCCAAGCCCGTTTCAGATTCAAAGAGTAAAAAGTTGCCTTTATATTGTTCTTTTTCAAACATGCACAGGCATTTACATTTTAGTGGCTGCAGAGCAATGTCAATTTACTCATTTAACTCTTCTATTCAGTAAAGTATGCAATCTAACTGGTAGGAATATATATTTACTCTGTCCAATAATAACAGCATTTTCACACTTTTGTCTTGATTTTACTCAGGCAAAAGTTTATATTTTCATTTGGAGGAAAGTGGGAAGGTCCTGGGAAACAGGGAAGGTCTTTGTATTTCATAAGTGGTTTCCTGTAGTCAACATCTATAATTTTGCCTGCTCTGAAATCCCTTACCATATCTGTCCTTGTGTTTTTGGTGAGACAGAGTCCTTCCACCATTCGGAACATCACTGGAGTGGGTAAAGATCTAGGTCTGGACAATTCAAGTACTCCATCCTCTTCACAATTGAGAGTATTTCAGGGATGGATCTGGGGAAGTTATTAATTTCTCTTGTTTCAACTTCCTAACCATCCACCTCATCCAGTTATGTAAAAATTAAATGACACTAGAAATTAAGTATTCAAAAATGCTCAGAAGGGTACCTGAAACATTCCACCCATAAGCAACCATAAATTTAGCTATTGTTGTTGTTGTTATTATTATATTAATCCTAAATTGGTAATATTTGAGTTCCCTGTACTAGCAATTCTTGGAGCTCAACATAGAGAAAAGCTTTTTGGATCCCTGGACTCACAATAATGAAAGACAATCTCTTTATGCACTGATTTTAAAGTAATATAAATTTCTACAGATGAAACTAATAAACTCTTAACTGACACAAATGTTTAATGATTTTTTTCATTTTGTACTTTGACCCAACAATGTTGCTTAGGCATTTTGCTTCTGATAATGATAATGTTTATTTAAATATTAGGACATATATTAGAGTATTATATATGCATATTTGTGTATACATGTGTGTGCATATATATACATATACATATATATGTGTGTGTATACATATATGATTTGGCAAGTACCAACTGAAATGATTTTTCTTCAATTTCTACATAGTATAGTAACAGAGACATGTTATATAGTGCTAGACTAACCAAGAGTTTAATAGTGATTTTTCATATGATCACAACTATAACATAAATTATCTGTGGACAAATATTTTAAGATAACATAACATATGAAAAAATAAACATTTCATGACTAGAGTGGTGAGATTTTAGGTTAATGTTTTTCTTTCAAATTAATTTTACCTGGCTATACTTTTGTTAGGATTACCAAAGTCAGAAGAAAAAGTAGCAATAGATGGATATTTGCACTTTTGAACACTATACCTCTACTAATGCCAGTACATTCACTTAAAATACCCACTCCTTTCCTCCTCATTTCTCATAATTCCATTCATCTTTCAGGGCCTGTCTCAAATCCCACTTCTTCACTAAGGGTCTCTCTGACTACCTCAACCTGAAGTAAATTCTCCTATCTCTGAGCTCCCCTAGAAATTCTTGTCGGCACAGTGTGTTTAGAAATTAATCATGCATTGTCTTGAGATAGTGAAAAGAGAGCTGGGCTTTGAAGTCAGACTTGAGATGCATCCTGACTCTACTACAAAATAGCTGCATGACCTTGGGCAAGTTATATGTTCTGTAATAGATAGGTGCTGTTTTGAGTCCTTTTGCATAGATAAAGGAATTGACACACAATGTATGTCTCTATCTTTATTTGTAAGTCTCTAGATTGCTACAGTAAACTGTCCATGACTGCATTGTAAATTGCGCAAACAGGATTCAAACCCTGGCACCCTGGCTTTAGAGTCCATGTTCCTATGCAGTATACTGTATCGCCTTTCAATTTCTGTTCCAGCTGTTCATGTTGGTTACTAAACTCAGAGACTTAGTAAGCAGATGAAATTAAATAACAAAGTGCTTGGCACATAGGTGTATAATAAGTGCCATTTGGCATCTCCCTTGTTTCATTCCTTATGTATTGCTGTCTCAAACTACTACTTCTGTTATTAACTTTTCCTTTGTTTATATCTTGTCTGTGCAGATGGATCATACACTTCCTGAGGCTCCCATAATATCTGGCACTTGGCTGAACACATGCTTAATCAAGGTATTCAAACACCTCTGTGACCTAGATTGATGTGCGTTCAGCTTTACCTTTCCCCACTCCCTGACTTCTAGCCTCAGTAGGTTCCTGCAAAACTTCTGTTTTACCACTTCAACCGCTGCAACTCCCTCTACCTACAATGCCCTTGCCACTCTCCTGTGGCTAATGCCAATGCCTACATATTCAGCTCTGCCTGTCTTCCATCTCAAAGCTACCCCTAAACACCCCAGTTGGGGAAGAGCCTCGTATCTATCGTCCTATAGCCTCCTGTGAATACCACTGTTCACAGTACAGTTAGCCAGGTAAGCACAAATTATTTCAATACCCTGTGGCAAGATCTGGAAGACAGGGACTTGATTCAAGTCACCTTAGTATTCCCAATACATTCCACAATAACTGGAGCTGTAGGCATTCAATAGGTGTTAACTGAATTTTCTTTATAATAGACTTTTCTTTCTTTTTTTTTTTACTTGCCTTAGAGAAAGTTTTAGAGAAAAGTATTCCCCATAATACAGTCTCTTCTTCCATGAATTACACAAATGTTAGCATTTCCTAAAGTGTGTCTGTACAGAAAAATGGTCTGTGGGGAAAAAATGGTCCTGTGGCCAAATATATTTGGAAATGACTGCCTATTTTCACTCTCATTATGGAAAACCAGCTCTTATCATGATACATGTTAATTCAATAAATATTTATTGAGAATCACACACAATATAAGAGGTGAATAAGACAGAAATAAACTATGTCCTCATGGATTTTATGATCTATCAGATCTCTGAGAAGTCTTGAAATAAAAAAAAAATTTGCCTTGTTCACCAACATGTTCCAATATATTTGATCAGAGATCCTTAATACACATCAATATTCCAGACACACATTATGGAAAATATTGCCCAGCAATGTTACCCAGATTAGATAATGCTTTTTCCTCTCTTAACTTAAGTTTATTCTTTGTATTACTTCTAATTTCCATGACAACTAGGAGAAATTGATAATTCCACAGTAACAGTACATATTATTACTTAAATATTAAAACCAATAGTTAGAAATGTTTAAATTGCAGTTCTATTTGAAGATGCTTTATATTGTTAAAATGCTATTAATTGATTAAAGCATTGAAAATAAAGTGAGGCAAAAGTAAAACGTCATTAAAGACTTGTACTATAGGTAGACATAAACAAAGGTTTGTAAAACACTAATTTACTGATTTGCAGTTGCTAAATGAATACATACTGGATTTACATAGTGTTTAGTTGAATACATGTTCCAGCCTGTGCTGTGATCCTGTAACTTGGTTTCTATAAATTAGCCTAGATTTTTACTACCAGACTAAAATGGAAAATTAGAAAAATTAAAAGAAACAAATCAGGCACCACTCTTCTGTCACATGTAGTTATTTCTTGGGGGGAAAAAAGTTGTTGTAAATTATATGGTCAATTGATTTTTTTCTTAATTTTCGTAATACTTTCATGAGTTACTAGCCAAAGAAAGAAGTCATTTTATCAGACTTAATTTATCTTGACACCTCACAGCTTTTAAACATCTGTTTCATATTAAAATTTTCTCTTTCTTTGGTGTTAGTAGCTTTTTATATGTTTGTCTCCATCTACTCCCATGGATATTTTTTCTATATTCTAATGATAACACCTACTATTTTCATCTTTTCACTGTGGGTGTTACACAAGATTTAATTAGGAGATCTTTTCTGTATAGTTTTCTGTCTATATTTACCTCTATATCACCAGAGATTAAATCAGTACCTCCAACATGCCAGGTGCTCAGAAATATTTGCTAAACTAATGCATGAGATAAAGCTGAATAAACTATGGCAGTTGTGGATGGCATAAAGTAGGAGAAAAGGGGACAGTAGGAGGGATTAAGGCTCACTTAAGGTGTCCCAGGCTTCACTCTTTTGCCACATGAGACATTGACATTACAGAAATTTGAGCTAAATCATGGCTTTATCAATACTAAATGGAACTCTAGTGTTGTTAGAACTTATGTCCAAAACATACGTGTTAGCAAGAGGGACCATGTCTACTTTATTTACTTTTATTCCTAGTGCCTTGAACAATGCCTGGAGACATAGTATGCACTCAAATATTTGCCAACAAATAAAGCCAATCAATTAATTGATGAGGAAAAGTATCATCAATATTGTGCCCACAGAATTTTCCACCAGGATGGACCTTAAAAGAGAAATATCTTTTAACAGTCAATTCATCAAATCACAATCACTGCTTAGGAAATTTCTTGAATTTTAGCATTTCCATGCCTATATTTCTTACTCTTATATGCAATTATGTTAATATTCTAAGCATAATATAATATACGTTTTCATAACTAAACATAAGAATAATTATATTTATTTTGAGGTCCAAATTACCAGATGGACACTGATACAACTTCATATTTTATTCAATCATTCCCTATGTATAATATTCCAAAGTTAATTGCAATTGAAGTCATATTTTTAACATTCCTTAACAATAGGACCAGTGTCATACCTTACAATACATAGTATCTAGCTTTTTTGCTATTCATATAGTTGATGCTTAATGAATATTTGGTAATCTAATGAATGATCGAATATTAGGGCTTACTGATACCTTGAGAGCCATAGTCTCAAAGTTTCTTTAAAGTTTGAATTATTTTACAACTTGAATCAACTCAAAAAGATGGCAAAGCCAGTGGTCAGCATCTCTTGACCCTCCTTGCAACGGTGAGCTCCTCATTCTTTCTAACTCTTTATTAGCTAAAATTCCAACTCTGAATATGCCACTCACTTAAAAAACTTACACTTCTCTTCCTCATTTCTCCTAATAAAGAACTGCCTAAATAGTCTCTTGTTTCCTGAAAAGCAATACTCTGAAATCTGGAAATGATGAAGCCCAGGTTTCCTAAATGGTTCTGTCTTTACCAATCCTTAGGTGCCACCAAGATATTGAGCATTGATATTTGGTGTATAAAATGTACTTGACTAAACTAAAACAAAACTAAGAAATAAGCAAATGCATTATATTATACAATTCTACTAGATACTTAAAAGTTTTGAACAGTTTTCTCCTCTTTAGAATTTTCTTTAATAATTGTACTTTAAATGTTATTCCTCCCATGAAGTGAGATGAAGATGTAAAGGGGTAAAATGGAAAGGACAGAGTTAGTGGGAGAGAAATGTCAAGTCCACGTTAAGCAAATTGTATAACAAAAGGAAACATTTATCAAAAGGAAACATTAATATTTGCCAATAATGACAGTCAAAAAAGAATCAAAGGTCCATTCATGAATATTACAAAGTCAGTTATCTAAAGCTTTAAAAAATGACCTCAAATCTAATTAAAATAAAACTGAGCTAGCATATTATAATGTTGAAATAGTTGAACCAAATATACGGGTGTCTTGTATGTCTATCCGGAAATTTGAAATTTGGGACAAATTTACTTGACACATTTTTATGTTTAGTTATAAAACTACAAATTGTGTTTAGAATGTTAACATCAACAATTGCATAATAAGGTAGAAATGCGCCCTTTTTAGTGTCTTTTCTATCCTTCTAAAAGTTCCTGGATGAGTAATAAAATATCTATTAATACTTTTATAATGAGCTCTCACTGTAAGAAAAAAACATGTAGCATTTTAAAGCTAGCTGTCATGTAATGTACAAAATAGTGAACCTGTTTGTTATTCATTACCTGATACTCTATAGTTATGAATTTTTCATATCCCTGAAGTGTCATCTTACCCCAGCTGCCCTGGCATACATCTGGTTCAAATCAGGGCCAGCCAAACATAAACAAATAAATGAAGTTGAACAGGTAAGTCTTAGAGATCCTTTTCCATGATACAGAGAAAAAATCTTTGTTTTGATTTTAGAAATACTGTAGTGAGGAGGTATTGGTAAAAGGGATTGTTAGTTAATACTAATGAATAATTGAAATTCATTCATATTTTAAAATAGTTGCTGGATATTAACTCTAGAAAGCTCAGAACATCCTTAGAACTATGTCATTTTCATATAGCAATAGAAGTTAATAAGTCCCTAGTCATCCATGCTGCTATACTTGGGACATTACCTCCTGAATTCTTAGAGTCATGTTTTTATTGCCTTAAAAACTATATTAATTTATATTTCATACATCTCTCATATTCACTTGGCAAAATAATTCTATCATAATATCTCACTAAAGATATTTCAAATATCCCTTTCTCAAAAAGATAGGTAGATTTAGAAGCATGCCTTAAATTGGGATGCCCTAGATTAGTAAGTAAAGTGTACTGTACAATGAGCTGGTTCTGTTGGCACTCTTATTTTCACCATGACACCAAGAGAAATAATATTTACCTAGGAGACACATGCAATATTTTGTGTAATTTCCCAAGAATTTACTGTAATTCAGTCACCTATGTTCTTATATTTTTTTAAATCAAAGTAAGTGAGGATAATGATAGTATAAAAATAACCTTGAATCTTTTCTCTATGGTGAATAAATCACTTATGAAATTTCATATTTTAGTTGTTGTTAATAGAAAACACCTTGGGGGAGATCTCACATGAGATTTTGCCACATACCTCTATAACTGTTAATGTAATGTAGCTGCGTTCTGAGTTAACTTGACTCTGTTTTGTTTCTTGGGTTTTTTTTTTTTGCGGTACGCGGGCCTCTCACTGCTGTGGCCTCTCCCGTTGCGGAGCACAGGCTCCGGACGCGCAGGCTCAGCGGCCATGGCTTACGGGCCCAGCCGCTCCGCGGCATGTGGGATCCTCCTGGACCGCGGCACGAACCCGCGTCGCCTGCATTGGCAGGCGGACTCTCAACCACTGCGCCACCAGGGAAGCCCCCTAACTGGACTTTTTTGGACCTAAAGTACCTGTTCTCATATCTAAATCAAAATGGTGTCAATATTAAAGTAAAGTTAATGTTGAACTTCCATTGGTTCCTAGGTAGAAGTGGACCTGAAGCTTGTTCTATTAAAGATGATCCAGGTTCTTATCTCAACAATTCAATCAGAATCATACAAGCTTTCTCACACTATAATAACTTCCAGATGGCGGATAACTAAAATAAAACTCAGATTTCAACAAAACTTTGGGAAAATATTAGCAAAGTACAAAAGACTAAGAACACTAAGGTAGTTATTTTCAACCTAGTTTTTCCTTGCTTTAAAAAATGCCACTGGCAAGAATAATGATGCTTCCATAATGTTACTAGAGTGCTATATTTTTAAAGCAGCATGTAAGCCTCATAAAAGGGTAATGAGTTCCTTAAGTGATAGTAAAATAAGCTTTCATGTAGAGATATGCTGAGGTACTACTGTTCATGGGCAGCACTAGAGTTGCATTACCTATTTTGTATTGCAATTTTCACTAACAAAAAAAAAAAAGGAATTACAGTAATGGTCACATTTTCTTCCTCTGACATATAAAAGAACGCTAGTGGAATTCAACTAAGAAAATGGATAAAATCTTATATAAAATTTATACTTATTTGGCCATTCTTCTTTATATAAGCATGTCCTTTGAGTAGCAGTAAATTTCTCTGGCTAATCATAGAATTACCCCCAGATACCTATTTTCAGTTGATTTGGTCTCTGCTCGATTTATCAATTATTACAACTTCATAAAATATGCATACATCCTTTGACATTTATATTAAGTAACACTTGTCTTCTACCTTCCATGTAAAATAACAGTCAATAAAAGGAATCATTCAGTATTGGTGAAATATAATTTAATAGAAGACATAAAAAATTGTTTTAAAGTCCTTCAATCTAGTTTCACCCTTCAGGAGAAAAATCTTGTCTATCATGTAATTGAAATCCCCTAAGAATAGAAATTCCATATTAAATTCCATTGGTTAATTGCGTACACAATCAAGAAGACTTTTCTATCCTCTATCACCATTCTTAATTGGATTTCTTGCTCTTTAGCAACAAGAGGAAACAGATGGTTCCAGAAATCAGAAATTTCCAGTAAGTGGCAGGTACATGAAATGTCTTAGGGCTTTGTCATATTAAGTTTGGCAAGGCAACATGTAGAGGAAGGAGAGATTATATCTAAGAAGCTTGTGAGCAAGTTTCTAAAGGATTCAAGTGGAAATTATGACTTCCGGGGCAGGTATTTAAAAAGAAATGCTTTTGAATGATAGACCGCAGACAAATAATATAGACTATGGTGAGGAAAAGCTCTTATTCTTAAGTCTGAAGTTAAATCAAAAACAAAAAAACAAAAAAAAAGCTCAACACGGAAGACTAGAGGATAAAACTTTCTGTGGTTTCATAAAAAGCTAAGCCCATTAGCACCCAACTATTGAAGTGCTTTCTTCCTAACAAATATATGAACTTTTTGCATGAGTTAAATCAAGAAAGATAAAAGTGCCCAAATGCTAAATTCTATTTTCATTGGACAGGGTAAGTGTATATTTCTATTTAGATTACAGACTTTATTTAATAGAAGAGCCAAATGAAAAACTTGGTGCTCCTCTGTAGTCACTCATGTGTAAAAGTCTGTGCATATTTGAAAAATAGAAACAAAGGCAGCTTTTTAATCCTTAAATCTGAAACTAGTTGGTGGGTAGGGCGATCTGCTCAGCCTGAGTGCAACTGGTTCCTCAGCACATAGTCTCAGGCCAGAGGATCATATGAAGCAATTTTAAGACAATTTCTGTATATTTTTATTCCAGATTCCCTATAATTAAAAAAATTAAAATATACCAAGGAATTTGTACATACAAATATACAATGAAATGAGTATTTCCTTCACAGGAGAGGGGGAGAGAATAAGAAATTTATGTTAAGTTCTTCCTAAAAGTCTGGATTTTTTAAAAGTTTTTTTGGGGGACAATTATAATTCTTAATGATATTCAAATCAATTTTAATACCTTATAGCAAAAAAGTGAACTATAAACCAATAAAACCCTAATTTATTTTAAACATCTAGACAATAATTGATAAGAAAAATGAAAATCAAAATAAAACTTTAAAAGCAAAAATAATTGAAATGTATTCTAAAATAAAAAAACACTGTTCTTAAAAAATAACTTGAATTAAGTCATAATTGGAAAATGGATATTAAGTTTTTAAAAATAATGTGTTAAGGAATGGTTTGACTTAAGGAATAAAATGACTGAATATTCAGAGTTAATATTCTCCACCCTAACCAAATGGAGAATAAATATGACAAGTCCCTTGCCTCCAGTCTCACTTTTATTCATTCATTTAATAGTAATTTATGAAGCAATTGTTTGGGCAAACAATGATATATGAAAAATAGCACACAATGTATATGTTGTTAAAATATTTGTTGATATTATTTGACTGTATATCTTCCTGTGATTTTCTATTACACTATTTGATTACAAAGGAGCAGATCTCTAGAGATCTTCACGTATCTACCGCCAGAATGTGTTTGCAAAATTCTAAAATAGTCTCCATGACTTTTATCCCCTAGTATTACACTTGTAATCATGGTCTGTTACATGGCAAAGAAATTTTGCAAATATCATTAAGGTTACTCGTTAGTTGCCTTAAAATACGGAGTGGGCTTAACCTTTTGTTTTTTTTAATTTTATTTTTTTATACAGCAGGTTCTTATTAGTTATCTATTTTATACACATTACTGAATATATGTCAATCCCAATCTCCCAATTCATCCTACCACCACCATCACCCCCCCACTTTCCCCCCCTTGGTAACCATATGTTTGTCCTCTACATCAGCGTCTCTATTTTTCTAGATTCCACATATATGTGTTAAGATATTTGTCTTTCTCTTCCTTACTTCACTCTGTATGACAGTCTTTAGGTCCATCCACGTCTCTACAAGTGACCCAGTTTCATTCCTTTCTATGGTTGAGTAATACTCCACTGTATATATGTACCACATCTTCTTTATCCATTCATCTGTCAATGGGCATTTAGATTGCTTCCATGACCTGGCTATTGTAAATAGTGCTGCAGTGAACACTGGGGTGCATGTGTCTTTTTGAATTATGGTTTTCTCTGGGTATATGCCCAGTAGTGGGATGGCTGGGTCATATGGTAATTCTGTTTTTAGTTTTATAAGGAGCCTCCATACTGCTCTCCATAGTGGCTGTATCAATTTACATTCCCACCAACAGTGCAGGAGGGTTCCCTTTCCTCCAAACCCTCTCCAGCATTTGTTGTTTGTAGATTTTCCGATGATGCCCATTCTAATCGGTGTGAGGTGATACTTCATTGTAGTTTTGATTTGCATTTCTCTATGAGCAGAGAGTTTTCTCCAGCTGGCAGCAGAAGGGGAAATCAGGGACTGGAAGCCTGAGGGGAATTTGATGCACTGTTGCTGGCTGGGAAATGGAAGGGCCATGTGGAAAGAACTTGAGAGAGATCCTTAGAAACTAAGGGCACCGCGAGCCATCAGCCAGCAAGGAAACAGGAGCTTTGTTCTATAGGTGCAGGAAACTGGATACTACAACGATAAAGAGGAGCTTGGAAGCAGATTCTTCCCATAAGCCTCCAAATAAAAGCCCAGGCTGGCTGACACCTTGATTCTGACTTTGTGAGATCCTAAACCAAGAGCCGAGTGGAGCCCACCTGGACTTCTAACCTACAGAGCTATAAGCAGGTAAATGGGTATTGTTTTAAGCTGTTAAATTCATGATAATACATTACACTCCAATTAAAAAAGAAATGAACAAAAAAAGAACTACTACACCAGGATAAAATTGTTAAAGTAAGCCAAGAAAATAATCTTGAATTTGGAAACCTTAGACCTCAAGGAGACACAGGCCATAATTAATGTATAATAAATCACATGTGGGCTTTAAGGCTCCCAATCCTTTCAGCATAAGGAGAATGGATAAAGTTTCTTATGAGCTTGGAAAGGAGGTTTTTAAAGGACAATGTTAATATTCAATTCCATATTCAAGAACTTAGATGGTATTGGATTTCTGAGAAGGAGATCTGTCGCCTTTCTCTTCTTCAAGACTTGGCTGAAATTAGGGATTTAACAAACAGATAGGTTTGGGGATCTAACCCACAGAGAGATTTGTGTCATCTTTCCTGGGAAGAGCCCAGGAAGAGGTAGCTGGTGATAATAATGGTAAACAAATGGCAAATCATGGTAAATAAATTGTAATTATTAACATTTGTTAACTTTATTAAATGTCAGACACTGATGTAAATTAATCAATTATTTCACCTAAAACTTACAAAAAACTTACCAAAAAAGTAAGATTAAACTACTATTTCCCCTACTTTACAAGTGGAAAACAGGTACAGAGAATTTAAATACTTTCCCAAATCTGCACAGCAGATAAGTACAGGAGCCGGGATTTGAATCCCAGTACTCTGGTTCCTTGATTTGGGCTCTTAACCACTAACCTAAGGCTTTCAGAAAGTAGGAAAAAAACAACAGAGGAAACTATTTTCATGATGTTTTTAGGCAAATGGTCTAGATAGACACTATGATACACCTGTTTGTCCCATCTCAATACACACATCTCTAAATGGCATGAGGGCAAGACAGTAATTCTTCTGTGTCCACATATGTGAGTAGTGAAAGAGCATAGATGGATGGCCTCACCATTTTTGCTGGGATCATCAGAAGAGTAAACATTCTTTGCACCTGAAAGGGGCAAAGCATTAGTAGAGAACTGAACCTAAAAATAGCTAAAATCAGGTAAAAGAACAAGAAGGCCCCCAAAAGTTTGGTCAACCCTGGGAGCTAACTATGCCCATTTCTACTCCACCTTATATAAAGCATTCTTAAATACAAGTCTCACATTTTATTTTGATATTGAAATACATGGATATTTTACAAATAACAGGATTTAATCCATTTTGTTCATTAGGTATTTTGTACAAAGAGGTTTCCTAACTTACTTTGCATGTATCTATTATAGGTTAACCTTCTGAAAAAAGTTTTCAGTATTAAAAAAAAAATCTACATTATCTACATATTTTAATTATATAACTATGAATGTATGGATATCAGGTAGTCTAAAATATAAGAAATAATCTGGAAAAACTAAATATTGATCCACATTTTATCAGAATTGCTTTGGTATATAAGTAAAATTTTCATCTACTTATATGCTTTATTAATTTTATATCTATATATTCAATGGAAATTTTAGATATGTACATATATTTATATTTACTTTTCCTTTATTGTCAAATCTTATTTTAGTATATGTCAGCAAAGCAAAATAAACAAAAAAAAAAAACAAAAACAACAGATGTTTCTTGCAAAGACCAAATAAAAAGTGTGCATTACATTTATACCTCTATTTTTAGCAACCAGAATGAGATCATATATTAATTCTATGTACTGATAAATGATGCCAAAATGTATAATATCATACATTTAGTTTTAAATTGAAACCTAGAAATTTTAGTTAGATCTAAACTTAGCTGTGTCTCTTCAGATTCATCACTTGGTACCATATGTTGTGTTTCTGATCACAATTCTCATAATGGAGAGGCTACAGATGTCTGCCTTTAAATAAAAACAGCGATCAGTTTGCTAAAGAGTGGACATGGGCCACATTTCTAATTTTAAGTTGGAAAATTTGTTCCATTTTACAGATTTATTTTTACCCCTGAAAAGTCCTAACAAGATTTGCTAAGTTTGACTATTATAGACAGTTCATTTTTTATCAGTTTATCCATTTCAGGTAATATTTTTCAAAGATCCATACTAAGGCTATGTTCTGAAATTTAATGCAGGAGTTACTTTCACTTACTATTTTAAAAAATGTTTTGAGTGTAAGTGAATTTATAATTTCCTCTTTCCTGATCATGGATGATCTCAAAACACTTTCACTCTTTACTCTCAATTGTGTAAATCTGTCAGTGAATGGAAAAAGATTTCTATATTTACATTCATTTGAGACATTCCTAGAAATTTAATCCTACAAGTTAGGAATTGTTATTGAATAACTTAACGATTGTTATTGAATAATTCATCCAACTTATGGATAAAGAAACTAAGGCTCAGAGAAATTGAGTTGAGTCACAAAACTAGAGTGGCAGATTTAGAGCCCAATCAAGGAAAAGTGATTCACTCAACCAAGTTAAAGAAGCTATACTTAGAATTGTTGGACAGTGTTAGCTAACACAGGCATATTTTGTATTTCCGTTTCCAGGTTTTCAAACACTTATATTTAATTATTTTCCTATGTTTAACTACTCCCTTGAAGTTCAGACATGAAGTGGTACTGTATATTTTAAAAAACTAAAAAGCATACAATGTGTATATAAATGTGTAGATGTTCAGCAGTACATATTATTAATCTTTCCAAAGCATAACTTTCAGAGGGAATGATCTACATATATTTAAACATAGTTTCAATGAAAGTGATTATTTCTGGATGCTGCCATATCTATTTCTAAATATTTTAATTTTGCCTAATTTTATTGGAATTCTATAGTAGTTATTTATTAATAATTAATTTAGGACCTCTCTCTCTTTGTAGGTCTCTTTATTCTTAAATTATTTTCTAGGAATGGCTTTCCTTCTTGTAATTTCCAATTCACATTTTTTGAACTGTGCATGAACAGGTAAAAGTTGATTCCAGAGGGAATATATTAGCTGGCTCAGGACACATCTGATACTCCAACTCCATGATAAATCAAGAAAACCATGTCATTTTGGATAAGAAAAATACATGGTTTATCTCCAGTACTGTTAATATTCTTTGGTAATTTCTTAAAACTGTCATACAGCTAGAACTATCATAAAAATTGATGAAATAAATGTGGCATTTCCAGAGGTTAAGTTGGCACAATTTTTCATTAAAAAAATACCATTGATACAGAAAATTGCTAAATTTACTGAATGCATGTGCCTTAGATGTTTTGTATTTCATTAATTTAGTCATTCTAAAAAAGCAATAGTGACTGTTGGTTAAAACCAACCAGGGCTCTTACTCTACAAGAGTCATGCTACCTGTTACTGATATGGAAGAAGTCTGGGCATAGTGATCATTATTAGCATGACTGCATCATCATAATAATAAATGGTACTGCCAGTAGTGTTTTTGCAAGTTTCTGTTACTTCCTTATTGCTCACTAGCCTTTCTTTACTTATATAAATAAATAAAGGAATTTGGTTTGTAAATCTGTGATAATCATTATTAATTTATCACCCTGTTAGTTAGGACCACATTCATTGTGGGATTTCTTATCCATCCCAGACTTGTTTTACTCAGCTGGTTAGATGATATTTTGTAAGATAAGATAACATTTCCTTAACTGTGCCATTTTAAAGCAATGTGTGTGGTTTATTGATAAAATGAAAAGCCACTATGCTCAATACTAATTCATTGTTCCTAGTTACCTGTGAGATTTAGTCCTCAGAATCTTCCTTACAGGGCCATTTATTTTATCAACATGATAATGGTGATGAAGATAGATAGATAAGTATTTATATTTAAAAAGTGAAGTATGTAAAGGTAACCAACACTGTATTAATAATACATTATGAAAAACTAGACATATCCCAGAAATGGAAAAGTGGTTTTACATTGGGAAATACACTAATGTGCTTTTCCTCATATTTAAGATTAATGAAAACTATGGAGAAAACATATTCAACAAGATTCAATATCCATTCATGGTAAAACTCTTAGTGAACTATCTCTACATAGTTCTATACTATCTCTACAACTTTCTTAAACTTTTAAATTATAACTCTAGATATCATTTTAATGCTACTTCTACTCAATATTGAATAAAGAAGTCCTAGAGTATAAGGATTGGAAAGTAAGAAAAAATATTTTCATATTTGGAAATAACAAGAGTGAAATGGACAAATTATAAGAACTGGTCAGGGTTTCAGCAGTAGTGCTGGATACAAAATGTCTATATAAAAGGCACTGCATTATCATACACCAGTAACAGATAATGTTATAATACAAATGATAGTAACAATAACAAACAAATTGAGAGAAAAAAAAGCATGTTGAAGAACATAAAAATTCCATATCAAAAACTACCAATTTCCCCTAGGTTAATCTATAATCAGTGTAACTGTAAACAAAATCTCATAGATATCATCACAATGTGATTTATATTTAAAAAAAAAAAAGGGCTGAGAACACTCAAGACAATTTTGAAGAACAAGGTGCAGATACCAGATATCAAACAATAAACCACTAGAGTCATTAAGATAATACTAACACAGAGACAGACAATCCAATGCAATATTATCAGGAACCAAGTTATTGACCTATTTAATATAAAAATTTTATCTATGAAAAATGTGGTATTATATATTGATGGCAGATACTCAATATTTTTGCATCTGTAATTGGAAGTGAAAACACTATGACTTATTACTTGTATGGCCCTGATCTGAAGGTACCAGTGAGGTTTAAAATGGTTAAAAAATCCCTCTTTTTCATTGCTTAAAAAAAAAAGTATATAGATTTGAATTATTGGCTTTTAAAAAAGTCTTTAACACTTGATAATAGCTGTATAAAACTCATGGACTTATTTTACTAAAGCAGTCATGAATTAGAAAATACTGATGTAATGTATTTAATGACTGTAGGTAATATTTAGGTATTTTATTTCTTCTATACAAATAAACTAAATTTTGTTCCAGGAAAAGTATAGAATTAATCTAAATTATTATTCTTTTGGAATAAGTTTCTAAAATACTCTATTTTTCTCAATTCATTTTAATATCAGTTTGTCATTTATAATAATGCCAAATTTGTGTCTTCTCTTTAGATTATTCAAATTTTTTCCCAGAGAGTTTCCTATTTTATTAAATTTTATAAAGAACTAGTTTTTGGCCTTATGGTTCCTTTCCGTTATAACTTTGTCTTTTATTTCCTTAAGTATTGTTTTTATCTGTTATACCTCCATTGTATTTAATTTGGGTTTGTTCTATCATTATTTTTTTCTTAGTAATATTTTATAGTTTTATTCTTTTCTAATGTAATTATTTAAAGTTATAAACTTCCCTTGAAGCACCCCTTAATTTAATTCTATAAGTGTTTATAGATATTTATATTATTGTTTACTTCTCACTTGCATTAAAATGTATTCTTTAAAATGAAAGTTTAGGAGTATGTATTTCCAAATATAAAGTCCTTGAAGTTCTCTTTTTACACTGAACATGAATTTCATTTATATTGTAGTCACAAAGGACTGTATGATTTACATTCTTTGACTTTTGTTGATGCTCAGTCTACAACTTGATGTTGATGCTTGAGATCGACATGTATGCTTGAAAATAAAGTATATTTTGATCAGTCCCACTCAAATACTCATTCTTGCTCTGCTAAGAAAATAAACTAAAGCTTTGGCTCTGATGTTAAATTTGTCATTATCTCTATAAATCTCGATTTTTTATCTCTATTGATATTATTAAATACATGCATTTTATGATGTTCTCTCAGGTGAACTGTAGCTTTAACCACTGATTATGTAGACTTAAGGCTTTCTTTTCTTGAAGTACATTTTCCTTGCTGCTAATATAGATGCAATATATTTCTTTAGCTTAGTGTTTGCTTGGTATCACTTTTTCTGCTCTTTCATTTTCAGACTTTGTTTTCAATCCCTCCTTTAAAGGTTTTTATAAGAAGCAGATATACTGTGGTTTCTTTCAGTTTGTCATTCTGGAACTTTACATTACATTGATTATGATTACTAATAGTTTTTTTTAATGTTATTTTAATCTTGCTATTTACCATGCTCTTCCAGTTTTTTTTGTTTATCCCTCCTTTCTCTTTCTAGGTCTTCTTTTGAATCAATTTATTTTTAATTATATTCATCCCCTATATTGTTCTGGGAGTTTAATTAGTCTTTGTCCTTTTAGTGGTTATTACTACAATTAATATACCTTAAAAATTAATCAACATCTTTGTATTCTCCTCTCAATGGAGAACCCGAGGCTTAGAATATTTTTATTTTTGTCCACTCCTCTACACTTTGAGTTTTGTATTTACTTATGACTACATCCTCTAAAATCTTTATTTTTGCTTTATTATAAAGTTAATAAATATAACTTTTGCCATATGTTTACTGATTTTATCACTTCTATTTCTTCTTGCAATACAGACACACTTCAGGGGATCATTTCCTTCTCCCTGAGGTATATCATTAGAAATTCCTTTAAATAGGACTGGCTTATCACAAACTATTTAGTTTAGTTTGTTCTTAAAATGTCTTTATTTCAACCAGGTGGTGAAAGGCTGCTTGATTGGGTATAAAAATCTAGATTGCTAGTCATTGCCTCCTGATTTTGGAAGTTATCTTTCAACTTGTTTATTGGCTTCTATTGTTGAGGTGAAATAGGTTGCTAATTAGTTTTTATTCTCAGGAGTTGTATTTTCACTTTTACTGCTACCTAGATTCTATGTTATGAAGTTTTACTGTTATGTGAATAAACATTTATTCTTTTTATTTGTTCTGCTTTGGATTTTCAGAACTTCCTGAACCTGAAAAATCATGTGTAGTAAATGTTCTGGAAAACTGTCAGTCATTATTTGATTTCCATCCTATGAAACACTAAATAAACAGGTGCCACATTTCATTCTACTCTCTGCATATTTTAACCTCTATCTAATACCTTCCATTCTATTCTCTTTGAGTTATATATTGGGTACTTTCTTCACATATGCCCTCTAGTTCACTAATTCTCTCTTTTGCTATATCTAGATGTTCAATTTATTGATTTTTTTAATTTTTAAAAAATTTCCACATGTCTAGTTGAAGTTTTCTTCAAATATATTGAGTTTTTAAATTTTATTAGCTCATTTTCTCAAAATTGGTAATATTTTAAGCATTTTAAGTTTCTCAAAATTTTTTACATTTTGTTCCTGGCAATTCTGTTAACTGAAGCTTTAAAAGTCCTAAATAGCCTTTTTTTTTTTTTTTTTTTTTGGCTTCGTCCCATGGTAAACCTTTTCTTTAAAATTTGTATTTGAAACTCATGTTTGATGGACGTTTATCTTTGGGAACCTTGAGAATTCCAGGTTGAGGATGTGTCCTTTCAGAGACTCAAATACCCAATAAGATCACTTTAAGTGAGTTTTACATACTGGGGCTTGAAGAACAAACTGTAATATAAATTACATATTCAAACATGTAATTAGAAATTCTTAGATGAGAATTTTTCCTCCTACTCCCCCATACGTGGGAGTTCAGTCTGAAACATAATAACTACCTTCTTTTCTCTTTTTCCTAGTTGGAGAACCTTAATCTACTTATTTGCTAAGATATAGCTTTTTAAGTGTTCCTATTCATCTTACTGGAACCCTAAGTGTTGGCTCTTACTCCTTTTGGCTATTAAAGGCAAGACTCTTATTTACTGTGACTGGAAAATGTTATGGAACATCTGTAGCTTCAGCTTGAACTTGCTATCACAGATTTTATCACATGATTTCAGGCTGCTTAGCCCTGTTTATTTCAGAATTCTTAGTATTTTTCTTAATTGTTCATTTTGTTTACTAAGTTACTGCATTTTTCCTACATGTTTAGATATGTTCTCTCATCAAAGCACTTGCAGGAACATTTTGACATTATTTAGCACATCAATTTGTCAGATGTAAACCCATTGTTCTTTTTTTTAAAACATCTTTATTGGAGTATACCCTTCCCCCTCCCCATATCCTCAAGTCCATTCTCTAGTAGGTCTGTGTCTTTATTCCTGTCTTACCCCTAGGTTCTTCATGACCTTTTTTTGTTTTTTTATTAAATTCCATATATATGTGTTAGCATACGGTATTTGTTTTTCTCTTTCTGACTTACTTCACTCTGTATGACAGACTCTAGGTCCATCCACCTCACTGCAAATAATTCAATTTCGTTTCTTTTTATGGCTGAGTAATATTCCATTGTATATATGTGCTACATCTTCTTTATCCATTCATCTGTTGATGGACACTTAGGTTGCTTCCATGTCCTGGCTATTGGGACGGGGACGGTTTAGGGTACAGATTAGGGTACGACAACGGTTTAGGGTGAGCGTACGTGTTAGGGTACGGGTTAGTGTTAGCATACGGGCTAGGATTAGGGGACGGGTTAGGGTAAGGCTTCGGGTAAGGGTTAGGGTTCGGGTTCGGGTTAGGGGACGGGGACGGTTTAGGGAACATTTTGGTACATGACTCTTTTTGAATTATGGTTTTCTCAGGGCATATGCCCAGTAGTGGTACTGCTGGGTCATATGGTAGTTCTATTTTTAGATTTTTAAGGAACCTCCATACTGTTCTCCATAGTGGCTGTATCAATTTACATTCCCACCAACAGTGCAAGAGGGTTCCCTTGTCTCCACACACTCTCCAGCATTTATTGTTTCCAGATTTTTTGATGATGACCATTCTGACTGGTGTGAGATGATATCTCATTGTAGTTTTGATTTGCACTTCTCTAATGATTAATGATGTTGAGCATTCTTTCATGTGTTTGTTGGCAATCTGTATATCTCAAAATGTATTAAAGACCTAAATGTAAGGCCAGACACTATCAAACTCTTAGAGAAAAACATAGGCAGAACACTCTATGACATAAATCACAGCAAGATCCTTTTTGACCCACCTCCTAGAGAAATGGAAATAAAAAAAAAAATAAACAAATGGAACGTAATGAAACTTCAAAGCTTTTGCACAGCAAAGGAAACTATAAACAAGACCAAAAGACAACCCTCAGAATGGGAGAAAATATTTGCAAATGAAGCAACTGACAAACGATTAATCTCCAAGATTTACAAGCAGCTCATGCAGCTCAATAACAAAAAAACAAACAACCCAATCCAAAAATGGGCAGAAGACCTAAATAGACATTTCTCCAAAGAAGATATAGAGATTGCCATTGTTCTTTTAAAAGTATATTATATTTGATTTCCTAGCATCTATATTCCAAAAGGATATTAGGCTGTAATTTTCATTTATTATGCCAGGATTTATTTGGGTTGCAGTTTACTGCTATTGTTTACATAGCTATCTCAATGGCTACACAGTATTAAAAGTGCTTTATTTATTTATTTAACCCTAACACACTGTGAGGTAAATATATTATCATTACAGAAATTTTAACTAATAGAAAACTGGAGTACAAATGTTAAAACAACTTTGGAGGATCATATACCTCGTAAGTGGAGAGGTAAATGTAAGTATGCTAGCTTGAGGATCATTATTTCCAAATTTTACGCTATAGTGCCTACCAGGTTTTCTACTCTGGTGATTAATATTTGTCAATTATATTTGTCTTAGAAAACTAGTCACCTAGGGTCTTAAACCTGTTACTAAAACATCTTTCATAGTATTCATTACTAATTGTTTTATCTCCCACACTTCTGTATTATATTCTCTCACCCAACACTTTGTATTCTTCTCTATCCTTTTGATTATTCTCTATTTTTCTGTTATAATTGCAAAAGATGTTTTGATAATTTTATTGTGTTTTCTTTTAAATGTTGGTTTTTACATTTTAACAATTATATTTTTCTGCTTTAAAACTTAATAATTTATGCTTGTACCTTTGCTATGTTTTTTTATCTTTTTTAGCACATAAACGTAATTTTAATTTTAAAATGGTTGTAAAAATAGGTAAATAAAGCGTGCAACATCAATGATCCTTGTATATTCATTCTCCAGGATCAGAAATATGGGGTAGGTCAAAAGCAATCATAAGAGTGACATGAGTAACTGAAAAGGAGTCTTCTCCTAGTTAGATTTTAAAACCACTAGTAATTCTTGACTCTAACATACTGTCCTCTGTATCCGCCTAAAAAATGAACATGGTAATAATACTGGCTTTTTATTAAAACTTCTGCTCAATTTTATTTTTTTAAACTCCCAGTAGAAGGTCTGCAATTTTCTGAGAAACTGTTTGAAAATAACTAGGAGATAGTAATTCAAAGCAAATTAATTTTATACAAACTTGAGCTTCAACACTGTACAGAGCAGAGTTTTTTAAAAATTATTTCTAGTGAGAAAACTCATGGACTTTTCACAGGTGTGTGTGGGTGTCTCAAAATTTTGATTTTCCTTTTTTTTCTCTCATTGATTTCTAACTTAGAAATTTCCAACTTGGAAAGGAAAGTTGCAGAGATTATAAGTATATACAACTTGTATTTTCCATAGTAGAATGCATATTTCTGTCTCACAATCAAAGAGTAGCCTAAATCTTTTTGGGGCATGGAAAGGAGGCCATCTTTCTAGTGGGGACAAATAGATACATAAAAAGCCTTCTGAGATGTATGAGCAGCAAGCTTAGAGATTACTGATAGAGACTTTCCTGTCCTTTGAGGCACTATATGGAAATAGCTTTTTCCTTAAATCAAAATAGGAAAAAAATAAGGCTGATAAACAGTGATAAAAATAACTGAAATTTAGGCAATTATTAATTTGCACTAGGTTATTATGTTTCTTTAAGAATTAGTTTAGATTGTGTGAACATGTATCTTACAAAAATACCTTTATTCTTTTTTTTAATAAATGGAAAAGTGGAATCATGGAGTATTTGCCTCTGTGATTAGCTTATTTTATGTAGCATAACGTCCTCAAGATTCATCCACATTGTCAAATATTGTAGAATTTCCCTCATTTTTAAGGAAAAATAGTATGCAGTCGGCCCTCCATATCTGCAGGTTCTGCATTCATGGATTCTACTGTGGATCAAAAATGACCTTAGCCTATTTTTAAATCAGGTTATTAGGTGTTTTTGCTATGTAAGTTTAAGAGTTGTAGGCTTTCCTTATATATTTTGGAGATTAAACCCTTATTAGATATATAATTCATAAATATTTTCTCCCATTCTGTAGGTTGCCTTTTACTTTATTGATTGTTTCAGTTGCTGTGGAGCTTTTCAGTTTGGTATAGTCTGACTTGTTTACTTTTGTTTTTGTTGATTGTGTTTTTGGTGTCATATCCATGAAATCATTGCCAAGACCAATGTCATGAAGTTTCCCCTATGCTTTCTTCTTGACGTTTTACAGTTTGGGGTATTAATGTTTAAAACTTTAATCCATTTTGCGTTGATTTTTGTGTATGGCCTTCTACCAGGCCAAGCAATCATGTCTGTCCTCCTCTAGGTAGCCAGACTGTGCTGGTCCCATCAGAGCTCCAAGACTGGCAATACAGAGGCTAGTCCTCTGGGGAGACCTGTCAAAAAACTTGTGATGCTGGACGTACAAACCAACTCTTTCCCTCCACCAGCTGAAGGTGAGAACTAGGGGGTTTCTTCCTGACATATGGCACTGCACAAAGGTAGGGTCTCTGGAGAGAGGGTGTCTGGAGTCTCCCTACAGGCTTTAGGGAGTCTGGTTTCACATTCCCCCAACATGCAGGAGGCTTTCAATTAGTTTCTGATTTCTCACAATAGAAGTCTGTTCACTAATTGTTGCTGAATTGGAGTGCTTTAGGGGAAAAGATGCTCCTGGGCTTCCTACTCTTCCATCTTCCTGATGGCACTTTTATTCTGCTTTCTTCTTTTTTTATATTTCTTTAACTGGATCTTTGCTTAATTTCCATATTTCTGTTCTTTCTACATTTTAGTTATGAAAGAATGAATAACGAAGACTATGCCTCTCAAAATATATTTGTCTATATCTAGTACAGTTTTAAAGTAATGGTAACTTTCTAAATAGTGTTCTGGTCTTCACAATATACTCCATTGGTTATGGTTGTCCCAGTGCAGGCTCATCCATGTAGGAAGGAATGATTATAAATTAGGAATTATTGACCTAATCTACAGTAACTTCAAAAACTCATTTCTTCATAATTTTATAGAAAACTAAGCCTAGAAGTTTTAGAAAAATTCCTGTTTAAAGTATTCTGCCTTGCTACCTCTCTATATATTATGCCTACGAAACTAGATTTTAATTTAAAAAATATATTCACTGGTTTTCAGAGTCAGTGAAACATTGGGCACAATTATAGCATTCAGTTCCTATCTACAGAGAATTTCAAATCAATAAAATACAAAATACTATTCAATTTTTCTGTCTTTCCTATATGTATGGAATTATTTGGTTCTAATTTCTTAATGGTTTCCATACTATAGAAAATTAGGTGACTTTGCTTTCCATATCTTAAAAAAATAACTGAAACATCAATTCATATGAAAATGGAACAACTCACAGAAGTAAAATTTTTTAGATAACAAATGAACATATTCCATTATAGGTTATTCTGCTACTACTACACACAGTTACTTAGATATTTTCTTTAGGCTGCAATCTAAGAGACATATTCAGGAGTTTTATAAATCTTGTGTGATTTCTGATATAGAATCAGACATAGCTTATCAGGATTATCTACTTTAATTTCCAAGTGGAGCTGACCCATTGGAAGTAATTTGGAAATGGTCTGGATGATATGATAAATTTTGAGACCAAACTGAATTATCTCTTGCTCTTCCTGAATTTTAGATACAACATATTCCTTATTTGGGTGTACTACTCTGACCCATTTACCAAGTGACCTGAAAACCTACTAATTTTGAGTAGGACCTAAAACAAGAGAAGGTTCTACAATAGGTCCAGGCTGCCATGCAACCTGCTCTGCCACTTGGACCTTATGATCCAGTAGATCCAATGGTGCTTGAAGTGTCAGTTTAAATAGGGATGCTGGTGGTGCCTTTGGCAGAACCCTTGCATGAAGGCTGTAGGTTCTTGGCGTAAATCCTGGCCATCCTCTGAGAATCACTACTCTCCTTTTGAGAAAAAGCTTTTGGCCTACCACTGGACCTTAGTAGAGTAGAATGCTTAATGACAGACCACCAAGTACCATGTGACCTGAACTGCCCATCATGAATTGGGTGTTATTTAACCCACCAAGCCATAAAGTTGGGCATACAGAGCAGGACCCCATTATTAAATGGAAGTGGTATATCAAGATCAGGCCCAAATAATCCCTGAAGGCACAAATAACTTACATAAAGAAGTGGCCCCAATCTCCTTGGTTCCCACTCCTGCTATACTAAGGTTTCATCAGGAATTCCCAATGGTCAACTGATACAGGAAGAGAAAACCCAGGCCTGGTTTACTATGGTTCTCTATAATATCCAGTCACCACTCAAAAGTCAACATTTGTAGCACTACAGAGTCCTTTTCTGGGACATCCCTGAAGGACAATGGTGAAGGGAAATCCTCCCAGTGGACAAAATTTCAAGCAGTACAGCTGGTTTTGCACTTTGGAAAGAAAAATGGCCAGACATGCTATTATATACCAATTCACAGACTATGAGCAGCAGACTGCTTTTGGACTTGACCTGTAACTCTTCCTGGGGTATCCAGCCTACTAGCCTAACCTGCAGATTTTATATTTACCAGGTCTCCATAATCATGAAAGCTAATTTCTTAAAGTCTCTCTCTTATATATATAAATATGTATATATATATATATATTTATACATTTATGTATTTATATAATTTCTTTAAAAGATAATTGGCTATTTAAAGCAAAATCAGAAGCAAAATATTTTTAAAATTATAACGTAAGTAGAAGTAAAATGCATGACAATTAGTAAAATGATGAAAGGTGAAAAGGAAGTATACTTTTGAAAGGTTTCTACATTAAATAAATGTTAGATCAAACTATTTGAATGTAGACTATGAAAAGTTAATGATGCATATTAAAACCTTATAACTACCACTGAATTATATCAAATAATACCTGTAATAAGCCACTATAGGATACAAAAACATTTTAAAATCAATACAAAAAAAGAAATCAAAAGAGGAATAAAAAAGAATAAGAACACAGGATCAATAGAAAACAATTAGACAAATGGTAGACTTAAACCTGAGAATATTAGTAACTATAATAAATGTAAATGATCTAAATAATCTAATTAAAAGGTAAAGATTTTCAAATGGATGTAAGGCAAAACCCAACTACACCCTGTCTTTAAGAAATGCACTATAATTTTTAAATACAGAACAGTTAAAATTATGGGGAAAGATATAGCATGCAAAACACAAATTATAAGACAGATGGAGACACATAAAAAGTTACCAACATACAAAGTTAGCTTCAGAATAAGTAATATTACAAGGTATATAGAAGGAAATAGCATAATAATAAGGGATCAATTAATTAAGAACACATAGCAAAACTAAATGCTTATGCAGGCATAATGATATATATATATATATATATATATATATATATATCTAGAGCTACAGGTATATAGATCCACACATATATGTATATATTCATATGCATATATAGCAAATATAACAAATACATATATAAAAATATATGTATATATAGCAAATACAGCAAATACTACAGAACTAAAATAAGAAATAGATAATTTTGTAATTATACTGGAGATTAAGCTCTCCTCTCTTAGTAACTGATATTACAAGTAGCCAAAAAGTAATAATAATTAATAAGGATACAGAAGACTTGAGTTTAAAGAATGTATAAAACAAATAATTTATAAAACACTACATTCAGTAACAGCAGAATATACATTATGTCTCATTGTACATAAAACATTCACCAGTATAGAACATATGCTGAGGCACCAAAACACTCAGTAAATTTTAAAAGATTAGAATTACAGAGATCATGTTCTCTGAACACAGTGGAATTTTATGTAAAATAAACTATAGCAAGAACAACTCAAATTCCCTCTAAATTTTGAAATTAAGAACCTTATATCAAAATTCCTATAGCAAAAGGATAAATCACAGTAAATTCAGAAAATATTTTTAAAAGAATGATTATGAGAGTACCACATATGGAAATTGGTAGGAAAAAGCTAAAACAATACTTTCAGGAGAATTTTTTAGCTTTAAATGATTATCTAAGAAAGTAATAAATGTCTCAAATCAATAATGTAAGTTTCTACCTTAAGAAATCATGATAGAAGAGAGAAAAGTTCTGAAGTAAGTAGAAGGACACAAAAAATGAAGATAAGAGCAGAAAACAATGGCCTAGTCAGTGGAATAGACAAAAAAAAAAAAAAATTAAGGAAACCAAAAGTTAGTACCTTAAAAGAGTAAGAAAATTGATAAATCTTTAACTAAACTGAGCAAGAAAAAAATAGACAAAAACTACCAATATCAAGAAAGAAAAAGTGTCATCCTACAGAATCCATGGATGTTACAATGATATAGGAAGAATATTATAAATAATTGGCACCAATAAATCCAAAAATTTAAATGGAATGCCTAGAAAGACATGATACTAAAAATTGGCAAAAGAATAAAGAGAAAACATAAACACCCCATCACTATTAAAGATATTGAATTTATAATTAATTTTCTGTAGTCACCTAAACTATGACAAAGGAGGCAAGAATATACAATGGAGAAAAGACAGCCTCTTCAATAAGTGGTGCTGGGAAAACTGGACAGCTACATGTAAAAGAATGAAATGAGGACACTCCCTAACACCATACACAAAAATAAACTCCAAATGGATTAAAGACCTAAATGTAAAGCCAGACACTAGAAAACTCTTAGAGGAAAACATAGGCAGAACACTCTCTGACATAAATCACAGCAAGATCCTTTTTGACCCACCTCCTAGAGAAATGGAAAGAGAAACAAAAATAAACAAATGGGACCTAATGAAACTTCAAAGCTTTTGCACAGCAAAGGAAACCATAAACAAGACAAGACGACAACCCTCTGTATGGAAGAAAATATTTGCAAATGAAGCAACTGACAAAGGATTAATCTCCAAAACATACAAGCAGCTCATGCAGCTCAATATCAAAAAACCAAACAACCCAGTGCAAAAATGGGCACAAGACTTAAATAGACATTTTTCCAAAGAAGACATACAGATGGCCAACAAACACATGAAAGGATGCTCAGCATCACTAATCATTATAGAAATGCAAATCAAAACTACCATGAGGTATCACCTCACACTGGTCAGAATGGCCATCATCAAAAAATCTACAAACAATAAATGCTAGAGAGGGTGTGGAGACAAGGGAACCCTCTTGCACTGTTGGTGGGAATGTAAATGGATACAGCCACTATGGAGAACAGTATGGAGGTTCCTTAAAAAACTAAAAATAGAACTACCATATGACTTAGCAATCCCATTACTGGGCATATACCCTGAGAAAACCATAATTCAAAAAGAGTCATGTACCACAATGTTCATTGCAGCTCTATTTACAATAGCCAGGACATGGAAGCAACCTCTGTCCATAGACAAATGAATGGATAAAGAAGATGTGGCACATATACACAATGGAATATTACTCAGCCATAAGAAGAAATGAAATTGAGTTATTTGTAGTGAGGTGGATGGACCTAGAGACTGTCATACAGAGTGAAGTAAGTCAGAAAGAGAAAAAGAAATACCATATGCTGACACATATGTATGGAATATAAAAAAAAAATGGTTCTGAAGAACCCATGCACATATGATCACCTTATTTTTGATAAAGGAGGCAAGAATATACAATTGAGAAATGACAGCCTCTTCAATAAGTGGTGCTGGGAACACTGGACAGCTACATGTAAAAGAATGAAATTAGAACACTCCCTAACACTGTACACAAAAATAAACTGAAAATGGATTAAAGACCTAAACGTAAAGCTGGATACTATAAAACTCTTAGAGGAAAACACACGCAGAACACTCTGACAGCAAGATCTTCTTTGATCTACCTACAAGAGTAATGAAAATAAAAACACAAATAAACAAACGTGACCTAGTTAAACTTAAAAGCTTTTGTACACCAAAGGAAACCATAAACAAAATGAAAAAGCCCACAAAATGGGAGCAAACAGTTGTAAATGAAGCAACTGACAAGGGATTAATCTCCAAAATACACCAACAGCTTATACAACTCAACAACAAAATAACAAATAACCCAATCGAAAAATGGGCAGAAGACATAAATAGACACTTCTCCGAAGGAGACATACAGATGGCCAATAGGCACATGGAAAGATGCTCAGCATCACTAATTATTAGTGAAATGCAAACCAAAACTACAATGAGATAGCACCTCACACCAGTTAGAATGGCCATCATCAAAATCTACAAACAGTAAATGCTGGAGAGGGTGTGGAGAAAAGGGAACCCTCCTACACTCTTGGTGGGAATGCAAACTGGTGCAGCCACTATGCAGAACAGTATGGGAATTCCTTAAAAACTAAAAATAGACCTACGATATGATCCTGCAATCCCCGTCCTGGGCATATATCTGGAGAAAACCATAGTTCGAAAAGATACGTGCACGCCAGTGTTCATTGCAGCACTATTTACAGTAGCCAGGACATGGAAGCAACCTAAATGTCCATTGATGGAGGAATGGATAAAGAAGTTGTGGTATGTATATACAATGGAATATTACTCAGCCATAAAAAAGGACAAAAATGCCATTTGCAGCAAACATGGATGGACCTAGAGATTGTCATACTGAGTGAAATAAGTCAGAGAAAGACAAATATCATATGATATCACTTATATGTGGAATCTAAAAAAAGTAGTACAAATGAACTTATTTACAAAACAGAAATAGAGTCACAGATGTAGAAAACAAACCTATGGTTACCAGCAGGGGAAAGCGGGAGGAGGGATAAATTGGGAGACTGAGATTGACAAAAACACACTACTGTATATTACACAGATAACTAATAAGGACCTACTGTATAGCACAGGGAACTCTTCTCAATACTCTGTAATGACCTATATGGAAAGATAATCTAAAGAAGAGTGGATATATGTATATGTATAACTGATACACTTTGCTGTACACCTGAAAGCAGTACAACATTGTAAATCAATTATACTCTAATAAAAATTTTAAGAAAAAACATTTTCTCAAATGAAACGCTGGGGTCACATGATTTCATTGGTGAATTCTATCAAATACTGAAGAGATTATTCTAACTTTAAGCAAGTGCTTTTAGAAAATAGAGAAGAAAATACTTCTCAAGTCATTTTTGGAGACCATTATTACCTTGATACATAAATCAGGAAAGGACATTCTTGATGCAAACTATCAGACAAGGTCACTATTAAAAAAGGAAATTACAGACCAATACCTCTTTTGAATATAGATGCAGAAATCCACAGAAAACTATTGGCAAATTGAATCAAGAAAAAATATTTAAAATACACGTATCATTCCCAACTGAGATTTATCCCAGGATCTGCACACTGTTAATTACAAAACACTGCTGAGAGAAATTGAAAAGGACCAGTAATTCTACTCTTAGTCACCTACAGTAGTTACACAAACAATTTACCTACATAAAGCATCATACATGAATGATCAAGTAACGTTATTCATAATAGCTGAAAAGTGAAAACAAACTAAATTTCTATCAACAGATGAATGGATAAATGTTGGTATATATCAATAGTATTACAGTACTCAGAAATAAAAGAAAAACTATTGATACATGGAACAATTTGGATATGTCCCCAAAACACCATTATGAGCAAATAAGGCCAGATCAGCATTAGAGAAATGCAAATCAAAACTACCAAGAGGTATCACCTCACACTGGTCAGAATGGCCATCATCAAAAAATCTACAAACAATAAATGCTGGAGAGGGTGTGGAGAAAAGGGAACCCTCTTGCACTGTTGGTAGGAATGTAAATTGATACAGCCACTCTGGAGCAAAACACCATTATGAGCAAATAAGGCCAGATCAGCAACAAATTATATAATTTAAATTATATGAAATTATAGAACAAGAATGACTACTGTAAGATAATTTTTCTTATTTTAGAGTAGTTATGCTTATTCTGTGATAGAAATTAGACCAGTGGTTGCCTAAATTGGGGGTTGGGAGACTGACTGCAAATAATAACAAGGGTACTCTCTGGGGTGAGAGAATTGTTCAATATCTTGATTGTGATAGTGTTTATACCAATGTATACATTTGTCAAAACTCAAACTATACACATAAGATATGTGCAGTTTTATTTTATGTTAACTATACATCAATAAAGTTCATGTTAAAAGAAGAAAAACCATAATGAGATTAGTTCACTTTTTTATTTTGGTAAATTATTAGAAAATATTTAAGGTAAAATTGTTGAGTAGAGAACTCGCCCATAAAAAGACTCTCCCTTTAAAAAAATCGTACATGCAAAACTGTTTACTATGATTTTATGTAAATAAAATCCTTCAAGACATCATGACTATAATTAATGAAAAACTGGCTAACTGAATATGATGCAGACTTATGTTCCCAATTCCTTAATACATCATTTCTCCACATGTCGTAAACATTTTCTTTAACATCTGAAACTCTGGGACTAGATGAATTAGTTTTTCAAAGGGGGTCATCATGAATTCTAATGTTTATATAGTCTTTACTAGCTCTGATTGGATACTTAGAAGTGAAATGATCATAAAATCTCACTTACAAGGTAATATTTAGTAAAAATCAGCAAACATTTAAAGATATCCAGGTCCTTAATGACTTTAAGGAAAACTAGCCTAGGTTACAGACTGCTGATTTAAAAATCAAATATTTAGATATTTTATTCAGACATGATACATTCTAAAAAAGAATGATTTTTTTTCTTTTGAGGTCGTTTAAGCCCTCTCAATACCTAAATGAGGTTTGTAGTATTAATGTCTAATTGAAATGTATTTTTATGCACTTATCTATGTTAAACACATATTTACATATAAACTGCTATATGTTTACACACACATAAATAACTTTTCAATACATGAGCAGCATTAAAACATTTAATACAGTCATTCTGAGGAATAGAACCATAACTTTGATCTTGTTATCTTAAGAGAAAAATATACGGCAATGAATTTTAAATGAACCTAAGAGGTCTCAAATGTAAAAAGCTTAATGAAAATTAACACAATGTGAAACAGCAAAAATGGAATCTGACCAGCATAAACAATGTTAAATCTGGAAGTTCTAAAAAGATCATATTATAATTTGGAAAACAATTATCTTAAGAGGTCTTAATAACAAAAAGGCATAAATCTATTATGGTCATTCTCAGGAGTATTCCTCTTCACCTTATTATTGAACAATTTAAATAAAACACCAAGACTGTGCTGTAAGCCCAGTGACCTCTTCATCAGTTAACAAGAATGCCTTGTGTTCTGGGGCAAGGTCAAAACTCCAAGTCAACCCAAGATCAAGAAGGTCTTGTGGCGTAAGTAACATGTATCATGTAATGTTCAAAGAGGTTGTGACCTGACTCAATTATAAACAAGAAATAAAAATGGATTTTTTAATTTGCTTTCAAAATATTGTAGATTAATTACAGTGATTGCAATCTCTTTTCCCATATGTAGTTCCAGCCCATCCTAATTTTCAAAAATCTTATCAGAAAACACTGGCTTCACATAAAATAGTACCTCCATTCTAGTGTGCATGTGTTCAGTAAAAGCCTTGCAATTGCATTATTTAACCTTGGATGACTGTTATTCATGGCTCATATTTCTACAGGTGGCACATCACTAACTTCAAAAGTATCACACATTTGCTGAGAAAAAAAGGCCTTAACTTTTCAGAGTTCATGTATTTACTTGTCTCACTTACTCTGTGTGGCTTATAAATAAAAACTTTTTTAAAAAGATACACTTTCTCTTTTTCTCAGCATGAGATGTGTATTTTAGGAAGTTTATGTAGAGTTGATTACCCTTCCTATTCAATTTAAGAAGAAATCTCCACAATATTTGTTTTTGGGCAATCTGACAATGGTACGATTTCTTTTCAACAGCAAATATTCAGTTCCATTTTTACGCTTAAGGGAGAAACTACTAATGAAAATGCACAGCCTCATTTGTAAAGTGATGCTTAAGATGTTATATGAGTGAGGAAAAATGGACAAATTGTGCCTAAGGGGAGCTCTTTCATCCTCTGAAGCAAAATTAGCTGAAACTGAGATTTCATAAAACTTACCTTTATAAATATTAATATTGTATTTTTCCAGACTACTATTTTGCTTCCCTTTCTCAGATGTATCACACATATTATCATGATACTAATCTAAATATAGAGCAAAAAATTGGCTGGTAAAATTGCCTCTAGGCTGACATTACTGTGAAACTGTAAAGAATGAAATGCTGAATCAGGAGATATGGGATAGTGAGTGTCTTCTAGAAATTAATTCCAGTTGAGACTTGGTGAAACCTTAATCACATAATCCTGACTTGCCAAAAATAATTCTTAAGAAAATTTAGTGCTCAGGATAACTTCTGGGAATAAAATTTTAAGATAACCTGCAAGAAAGGCAAAGGCAACGTAAGATGCACAAGCTCTTTCTGTGAGCCTCAGAAACTTTAATAATGGCTCCAAGGACTGAGAAAGTAATTTCATTTCCTTATCCACTCAGTTTGTGGCCTCTGTTGAAACTGCTGGTTAATGCCAACTGATGCTCTTTTAATATTACCCATTTTGTTCACTGAGAAGTGTGCTGGCAGGAGCAACTTATTTCATATTGTTAATGGAAAAAGCCTAGTTTCCATTTAGTTGGAAGATCAGGTA